>NC_133147.1:4397711-4612711 GCF_048418815.1 Hemitrygon akajei
CATGACATCACTGCAGGAGTTCCTCAGGGATGAACCCTAAGACCAACAGTTTCCAGCTGTTTCATCAATGACCTTCCTTCCGTCATGTGATCAGAAGTAGGGATGTTCGCCAAAGACCGCACAGTGTTCTGCACCATTCCTGACTCCTCAAATAATGAAGCAGATCATACCAAAATGCAGCAGGACCTGGGCAATATCTAGGCTTGGATTAACAAGTGGCAAGCAACATTCGACCCACACAAGAGCTAGACAATGATAATCTCCAACAGGAGAGTCTCTAACCATCGTCCCGTGATATTCAATAGCGTCACCCTCACTGAATTCCCTAGAATCAACATCTTGGGGGATACCATTGACAGGAAACTGAACTGGTCTAACCACCTACACACCGTTGCTATAAGAGTAGGTCAAAGGCTAAGCGTCCTGAGGTGTAAAACAGACCTCCTGACTTCCAAAGCCTGTCCACCATATGCAAGGCTCATGGCAGGAGTGTAATGGAATACTCTCCAGTCGCCTGGATAAGTAATGCTCCATCAAAGCTCAAGAAACTTGAGACCATCCAGCGCAAGGCAGTCCACTTGATGAGTACCCCTTCCACAAGCATCCAATCCCTCCACAATCCCTTCCATACGCATCCAATCGCTCCACATTGGACGAACAGTTGCAGCAGTGTCTACTGTCTTCAAGATGCACTGCAACAACACGCCAACGTTCCTAATGCAGCACCTGCCAGACCTACGACCACTAACCTCAAGAAGGGAATGAACAGCAGATACCTGGGAACATCACCAGTTGGAAAGCCCCTTTAAGTCACTCGCCATAATTACGTGGAAACATATCTTTCTTCCTTCCTGTCAACATCCTGGAATTCCCTCCTTAAGAGCACTATGGGTGCACCTCCACCTCTGGGACCGCTGCGGTTAAAGAAGATAGATCATAACCACCTTTTCAAAGGCAATTAGGGATGGACAATAAATGCTGGCTTAGCTGGACAGCCGCTCATCCCGTAAATAAATGCATAATAATGTAAACAAAAAACATGGAAAGCTCTACGCTAACTTATCTTCCCAAAATTCAACAGCTCGCAATTACCTCAATAGAATCTCTACCCCCATTGTTCCCGTACTTGACTACGCACCTTCCATGATTCGTTTCTCCACGTTCTGGTCCCATCAAATTTCGTCACATGCAGAACTTTCAGAAATCAAAATAGGGTTGTTTGTAAGCAATCGATCATTAAGCCCAACAGCCTTTGGAGTTTAGCTGGAAATTTTTGCATCGCAACACCCTATAAATGAATTCATTCCAAAGCTGTCTGCTCAGATTCGCCGAACAAATGAATGCAATATTTGTAACATTGTTTCCCGTTCGGATCAGTGAGATTTCAGAACTCAACACGCTGTTTCAAACGTAGTCTCACTGACTCTTGCGCATCTCTAACACCACTTCATTCGTTCACTGCTCAATGCCCCGAGTCATGCTAAACAGTGTTACAAAAGCTTTCTTCGTCGCTCTATCAAACTAGAACGTTACATTCCAGGAACTAGAGTATTTTTTTTCTTCAGGATCCCTGAATATTACATCACATTATACGACTTTAGCGGTTTTCATGTCATCACTACAGGAGTTCCTTCGGGAAGTGTCCTTGGACCAACCATCTACAGCTGCTTCATCAATGACCTTTCCATCATGTCGTCAGATGTTGGAATGTTCGCAGATGACTGCACAGTGTTCTACATCATTCCTGACTCCTCAGATAGTGAAACAGTTCATACGAAAATTCAGCAGGACCTGGAAAATTCCCAGCCTTGGGCTGGCATGTGACAAAAACATCCGATCTACCTCAGTGAAGGCAATGATCATCTTCAACAAGGGATGCTTTAACCATCGTCCCGTGACTTCAGTGCATCACCATCACTGAATTTTATTATCAACACCCTGGGTGTTACCATGGTCAGAAATCGGAACTGGTGTAGCCACATAAACACCGTGGTTCCCAGATTAGGTCAAAGGCTGGAAAACCGGCAGCGTGAAACTGACCTCCTAATTCCCAACGAACTAGTGCAAGGCAGTCCAATTTTGGGTACCCCATTCAATCCCTCTACCATCGAGGAACATTTGCAGCAGTATGCACTATCTATAAGATGCATTGCAACAACACACCAAAGTTCCGAAGAGTGCACCCTCCAGACCACTACAATCTAGAAGGACGAGAGCAGTATATACATGGGCACACCACCACTTGGAAATTCCCCTCCGAGTCATTCACCATCCTGAGTCGGAAACATATCGCTGTTTCTTTATTGTCGCTAGGTCAAAATCATGGGCTTGCCTCCTTGACTGCACTGTGGGGGTACTGTCGTGGTTTTTCGTGCCCCACAAATGACCAAGAGACGCAGAAGATTCTTCAAGAAGGGTTAAACTTTAATTTGCAAATCAAAGCTGAGACAGTCATTGAGCTAGTCGCTGATTGCCCCCCGATCCCCGGACACTGCAGCTTTTATAGCAATCTCTAGTTGCATACTGCACGTACATCATGTCCCTTTTGTTCCTATCAATTGGCTTAATCATGTTTTAATCTACATCTCTTAGCTACCTCTCATTAACACACCATTGTCTTACACATTTTTAAGACTTCGGTCTCCTACCAAATTGGATACATGCATAGAAAAATAATAGTCCTAGGATTATGTGACTTAATTATGTTCTAATCTACATCTCTTAGCTACCTTTCTTTAACACACCATTGTCTTCTACATTTTTAAGACTTTGGTCTCCTACCAAATTGGATACATGCATAGAAAATAATAGTCCTAGGATTATATGACTTAATTATGTTCTAATCTACATCTCTTAGCTACCTTTCTTTAACACACCATTGTCTTCTACATTTTTAAGACTTTGGTCTCCTACCAAATTGGATACATGCATAGAAAATAATAAACTCAGAACTGAGCAATGTTCTAATCTACATTTCTTTAGTTCTTTAGCTACCTCTCATTAACACACCATTGTCTTCTACATTCCTAAGATTTCATTCTACTAAATTGAGTACATGCATAGCAAATAGGAAGCTCAGAACTGCAAATAGCAAGCTCAGAACTGACTTCATAGTTTTGGTAAATTTGTACTTTTATACTCCAATAGTACCTACACCTCAGGGACTACAGCGGCTAATGAAGATAGATCATAACCACCTTTTCAAGGGCATCTAGGGATAAGTAATAAATGCTGGCCTAGATGTCGGCACTCACATCCCGCAAATGAATAAATAATAATAAAAATGTCATGAAAGCTATGCGCTAACTTAACTTCCTAAAATGCAACACCTCGCACTTGTTTCAATTGAATTTCCACCCTATTGTTCCCATACTTGAAACACGCTTATTCCATGATTCATTTATCCACTTTCCTTTTCTATCAAATTTCATCATATTCATCCCGTTGTTGCTACCACTAGCAACTTCAGTTTCGTCGCTATTTTCATACTTTTCCTTTCCATCTGCCTATCTACCATCTTCGTCTAGATTGACCTACTGCTTATAGCTCTTCCTCTACCGCTTCCCTTTAACTCCTTTGCTGAGTATTTCTCACCAGCAGATGAGGCATTTCGTCCGAAGCATAGACGCTCCATTTCCCTGCATTAAGGTTACCTAGCTCAACTCATTTCCTGCAGCACCTTGCGTAATGCTATAGATTCCAGCAGGACCGCCTGCTGGTACACATAACTTCTGCGTCTTGAACGTGTGTACAAGAGAGTGTGTGGCCACGAGCTAGCCTAGAAGATAGGAAAAAGCAAAACACCTTCCAGCTGTCCTATCGCTAGTTACGGAATCGTAGAATAAGCACAAACCAGCAAGATACTATTCAGCCCATTATGTCTGCGGCGTTTACCGAAAAGCAAATCCATAGTTACCATCCGTGAGCACAGCATTCTAAGCAGAACAAACACAAACAGAAGAAAGGAACAAAGCCTTCGACCCCATGATGTTCCGCCGAATTGACTCGGACAACGATGCCTAAATTATCCAATTGTCTAATTACTTTTGGCTTCAAAAGGCGCATGCCACACGATACTTTTCAGATTCCCGTGTCTATCTGAGAAATATAGAATAAATATTTATGTACTATATATTGTATATCGAAGAGATATAACATAATATACATTCACCGTATATAACATTTGCAATACAATTGTAATATACTGTACACTTGAATAAATTACAAATATATAAGAACCACTCATAACTTTCCATCGTATCTGGCTTCACCACCAGCCTTAGCAGCGCATTATACATGCGCACCACTCTCAACATAAAAAAAAAATCTTGTTACGCACATCTACTTCATACTTCCCACGCTCTTAACTATTTTGACGATGGGAAAATAATACAGACTGATTTCTCTACATTTGTTTCTGATAATATCATAAAGATCTATCAGATTTTCTAAAACAAATGCATGCTTGTCCAATATCACCTTGTAACGCTTGTAAAATGGCAAAAACCTGCACTCTCTCCGTACCTGCACTCTCTCCATAGCCCCCGCATCGTTCATGTAATATCTAGACAAAACAAATCGACTGCATCGTTCAGATGGGCCTAGGAATAGATTCATAAAGCGGCAAAATGATCTGAAGTCAGTAGCTCGACTGATAAAACATTATCAACACGCTTTCTTTAACATAATTTCAACTGCTTGTTCCATTATGCAATGGAATTGGAACCCGCTATTTTTCTCTTAGTTGCTAAGATACTGCGAACTATCGCCACATCGGCAGGAATTGCATTAAATATTTGGATTGTTAGAAACAGTACCGTTTCTGCAATTAAACGTGAATCCTTCAGAATTTCAGTTATGTGGTGTATTTAGCCTGAGATTCATACAGCAAAGGAATGGATCAAGAGGGCCACAATACAGTAAGACAAAGGAGCAGAGTTAGGCTATTCAGCTCATCGTTACTGCTCTGCCATTCCAACATGGCTATATTTTATTTACGTCAA
The DNA here is from genome assembly GCF_048418815.1 of Hemitrygon akajei. Classification (NCBI taxonomy): domain Eukaryota; kingdom Metazoa; phylum Chordata; class Chondrichthyes; order Myliobatiformes; family Dasyatidae; genus Hemitrygon; species Hemitrygon akajei. The sequence continues at coordinate 4,402,715 of NC_133147.1, forward strand.
CCCCATTCTCCTGTCCTCTTACTGTAGGTTTAGACTCCTTTACTGATCAAGAATCTACGACCCTCCACTTTATATTTACCGAATGATTTGGCCTCCATGTAAGTGTGAGCAGTGTGAATCCAGAGATTCACCAGCAGATGGCGAAAGAACTCTTTCCTCATCTCTGTTCATTAGGGACTGTTTCCTGGCTGTGCCCTCTGATCCTAGAGATCAATCACTAGAGGAATCATTCACTCCACATCTTTTCTATGTAGGCCATTCAATGTTCGACACATCTCAAGGAGATCACCGCTCATTAGTCCGATCTTCATCAAGTGCAGGCACAGAGACACCCGACGCTTTTCGTATGTTAAATCTTTCATTGCTGGGATCAATCTTGCGAACCTCCCTTGGAGCATCTCCAATATCAGCAAATCTTCCTTTTAGTTAAGGGGTCCAGACCTGATCACAAAACTGCAAGTGCAGTCTAGCCAATAGATTATAAAGTTCAAATATCAAAGTAATTGTTATCAAAGTACACATAAGTCGGCATATATAAACATGAGATTCATTTTCTGGTGAGCAAACTCAATAACTCTAGAATAATTACCATGACAAAATCAATGAACGACTACCCAAAAGGAGAGTTCAACCAGAGTTCAGAAGAGAGCTAACTGTGCCAATACAAAAAAAGAAGAAATTGTAACAATAATGATGAATAAATCAGAAATAAATATCGAGAAGATGTAACGAGAGTCCTTCAAAATGACCTGTTGGTTGTGGGAACATTTCAATGATGGTGCAAATTAAGCTGAGTGAAGCTAGACCCTTTGCTTCAAGAGCCTGATGGTTGAGTAGCTGCTCTTGAACCTGATGGTGTCAGTCCCGACGCACCTGTACTCCCTGCTGGGTGACAGCATTATGTCCTGCGTGATGGGGGTCCTTGATAATGAATGTCGCTTTCCTGTGACAGCGTTTCGTATAGATGTGCTCAGTTTTTGGGAGGGGTTTACGAGTGATGGTTTTTGCCGTTGAACTACTTTTCGGAGGCTTTCCGTTGACGTGTATTACTGCTTCGATGCTAGGCTGTGATCCAACCAATAAACATACCGTTCACATCACATTTATAAAAAGTTTGTCAGTATTTTAGATGTCATGCTGAATCTCTGCAAACTCCTCAGGAAGTATAGGTGCTGCCGTGCTTTCTTCGTACTTGTACTTGCTTGCTAGGCTGAAGATAGCTCCTTCGAAATTAATAAGTACTCCGAACAAAGTTGCTCACCCTCTTTACCTCCGATCCTCCGATGTGGATTGGCTCATGGACCTCTGGAGTCTATAATAAGCTTCCTGGTCTTGATAACAGAAAGCAAGATGTTGTTAATATGACAGCACTAATCCGGATTTTCAATTGCACTCATAGATACAGATTTATACCCTCCTTTGATTCATCCGACGACCGTGGTGGCATGAGAAGAGTTGGATGTGGATTGGGAGCTTTACTAAGCTTATAAGCATAAACTGAGCAGAGCAGGGTACAAAGCACAATGCCTCCTAGTGCACCTGTGCGAAGGGAGATCGGATAGGAGATATTGTTGTCAATGCAAACTGACTTGAGTATACAAATGAGGAAATCCATGATCCAATTGGAAAAGAGATACTGAGGCCACGGCTTTGAGGCTTAATCATTAGTTCTAAGTTTCAGTAGGTACAATTAATTTCAGAGAAATCTATACTATGTACATCCTGATATTGTTTTTCTTCCCAAACATCCACGAAACCAGAGGAGTTCTCCAAAGAAAGAATGACCGTTAAATGTTAGAACCCCAAAGACCCACCCCATCTCCCTCCACTCACACACAAGCAGCAGGAAGGCAACGAACACCCACCCCCACCAGCAAAAAAAAACATCGGAGCCCCCCACCGAGCACTCAAGCGTGCAGCAAAGCACGAATAAAGAAACAAACTTGCAGTACCTTAAAGACTACTCGTTCACACGGTAATTCGACACACCACAGGGTCTCTCTTTCCCTAATAAAGGAAAAGGCGTGTCTTTCTTTAACAGCGAGCGGGGAGACATAACAAGCAAGTCGCCAATTTATGATGTTAAAAGTCTGTTGCGTCGCTTTTTACGAGCTCTGCGCCCAGAGAGCTCAAGTGTCTGGACACGCAGCCCACGGCAGCTAACCCGCTGCTCTTGATGTTCCCTGCTCCCCCGCGACGCCTCAGTCAGGGGCACCGGCCGTGAACCAGTCATCTCCAGAGCCACGAAATGCGGGATCCTGGGGTCGTGCTAGTCTTCCAGGCAGCGTGCTTGGGATATCAAAAACCGGCCGGTTGAGAGGCTCTGAGAACGGTCCCAAAGAACCGAAGTCAGAGTGTAACTCCAGTTTAGGGTCTTTAAAGAACTCTGATAAGGAAAAAAAAAAGAGATATCAAAGTTAGAAATGGAGCTGCTCCGAAGATGCAAGCAAAGGAGTCGCGGTTTAGCACCATCATCACTTCGCTCCTCCTCTCGTTAAGAGGATCATGGTATTGAATGCTCAGCTGTAATCGCGAATGAATATCCTGATATGTGCATCTTTACTGTCCAGATGTTCGAAGGCTCTGGATTTAAGTTCTACCGGGCACTAGTCATTGAGGTCGGTCACCACACTCTTCTCAGACATGGGTATAAGTGAAGCCTGCTTGAGGAAGGGAGATACCACACATGGCCGAAACGAGAAGTTAAATATCTCAGTGAATACACAAGCTTGTTGATCAGCACAAGTCGTTATTATTTGCCCAGGCTCCTCATCGGAGCCGGATGCTTTCTTGGGTTCACCCTCCTGAAGGCCGCTCGCAGGTCGGCTTCAGACGCTGAAACCATAGGATCATCGGGGGCGGTTGCTCGATGTTCCGACGGCCAAAACGAGCATAGCAGGAATTGATCCCATCTGGAAGCGAAACAATGTTATCTGCTATGTCGCTGGATTTATCTTTATATGACGTGAGAGTATTCAAGCTCCGCTGCAACTGTCGAGCATCCTTCGTTGATTCAAGTTTGGTCCGGGACATCCACTTCGTCTGTGAGCTGAGTTTCCGTAGGTCGTACCTGGTCACCAAACATATAGGCATATTGTTTGCCGTACTTGTATGCTGCTGATCTGGATCTCAGCAGATTTCGGATTTCATGGTTCAAGCAGGTCTTGTGATTGTGGAAATCTGACTTTATGGGGACACACACCTTAGAGCTTATTTTTAATAAAATCCGTTACACACATGGCGTATTTATTCAGATTTCCAAAGGAGTCCAAGAACACCGATTGTAAACACTCCCGTAGCCACTCCCTAACTCTTGTTACAAATCTTTGTCGTCCTAATCTCTGGAGCTTTCCTTTTCAGTTTCTCCCTGTTTGCAGGCAGGAGAAGGACAGAGAAGTGATCCAAATGACAGAAATGCTATCTGGGCATAGAGCGGTCGACATTTCGTTTCTTACTATAACTGTGGTGTTGTATGTTGGGACCTCTGATGTTTCAGGTTATATGGTGATGGTAATTGGTAGAGTTCTTCTGAAACGAGCATGTTGAAAGCTTCGACTGTGATTTGAAATGCGTGTTGTGAACTGTATTGTTTGGATACAGCAGCATGTAGTATCCTGAGCGCTTGACTCTAGTTGGCCATAGGTGGCATCCAAATTGTGATCAGAATCACGGATGAAAACTGCGCAAAAATACGAATTTCCCAACATAGATACCGATAGACAACATTTAAGAAAGTGACGCCAAACGTTTAATTCTACTTTCTTTCCGGACAAAGTAAAAGGGAAGTAGATAGAAGGGAGCTGCCCGAAGTAAGCTTTTTTCCCATTCCTTCTGTGTCTTTATATAAATACGTGTATGCTAGTAGAATAGACTTTGACATAATTTTAATGTCAAATTGATGTCGACAGTTCAATGCGAAGTTACACCTTTTAAATGGGGACAGCTCATGGCACAATAAAAAGCAGCAAATGTATTTCATAGTACTCAACAAAAGTATATTCCAGTCAAAAGTAAGGACAGTAAGTGTGGGAGAGCCCGCCTTGGATAACTAAGGAAATAAATGATAGTATCAAATTAAAAACTCGTGTACAAAGTCGCAGAGTAGTGGGAGACTGGAGTATTGGGAAAATTTTAAAAAGCGACGAAGAACAACTAAACAAGAAATAAGGAAAGGGAAGTAAATGAGGTGCTCGTGAAATATAAAGAATGCAAAATATTCTTAAGAAAGAAATTAGAAAGGCTAAAAGAAGACATGAGGCTGTTTTGGCAAGTAAGGTGAAAATAAATCCAAAAGGTTTTTACAGTTAAATTAATAACAAAAGGATAGTGAGGGATAAAATTGGTCCCTTAGAGAATCAGAGTGGACAGCTATGTCTGGAGCCAAAAAGAAATGGGGGAGATTTTGAATAATTTCTTTTCCTCGGTATTCACTAAGGAGAAGGATATTGAATCGTGTAAGGTAATGGAAACAAGTAGGGTAGTGATGTAAAATATGATGATTAAAGAAGAGGATGTACTGGCGCTTTTAAAGAATATAAACGTGGATAAGTCTCCGGAACCTACAGGATATTCTCTCGGACCTTGTGGGAAGTTAGAGTAGAAATAGCAGGGGTTCTGACAGAAATATTTCAAATGTCATTCGAAACGGGGATGGACCCGTAGGATTAGCGTCTTGCTCATGTGGTTCCATTGTTTAAAAAGGGTTCTAAGAGTAAACCTAGCAATTATCGGCTTGTAAGTTTGAAGTCAGTGATGGGTAAATTAATGGAAAGTATTCTTAGAGATGGTATATACAATTATCTGGACAGAGTCTGATTAGGAGCAATCAACATGGATTTGTGCGTGCAAGGTCATGTTTGACAAATCTTATTGAATTTTTTGAAGAGGTTACTAGAGAAGTTGACGAGGGTAAAGCAGTGGATTTTGTCTAAATGGACTTCAGTAAGGCCTTTGACAAGGTTCCACACGGAAGGTTGGTTAGGAAGGTTCAATTGTTATGTGTTAATATTGAAGTAGTAAAATGATGCAACAGAGGCTGGATGGGAGATGTCAGAGAGTAGTGGTGGATAACTGTTTGTCAGGTTGGAGGCCGGTGAATAGTGATGTGCCTCAGGGATCTGTACTGGGTCTAATGGTGTTTGTCATATACATTAATGGTCTGAATGATGGGGTGGTAAATTGGATTAGTAAGTATGCAGATGATACGAAGATAGGTGGCGTTGTGGATAATGAAATAGGTTTTCAAAGCTTGCAGAGAGATTTAGGCCAGTTAGAAGTGTGGGCTGAAAGATGGCAGATGAGGTTTAATGCCGATACGCTTGAGGAGCTACATTTTGGTAGGAATAATCAAAATAGGACATACATCGTAAATGGTAGAGCATTGAGGAATGCAGTAGAACAGAATGATCTAGGTATAATGGTGCATAGTTCCCTGAAGGTGGAATCTCATGTGGATAGGGTGGTGAAGAAAGCTTTTGGTATGCTGGCCTATATAAATTAGAGCATTGAGTATAGGTGTTGGGATGTAATGTACAAGGCATTGGTGAGGCCTAATTTGGAGTATTCTGTACAGTTCTGGTCACCGAATTATAACAAATATATCATCAGAGTAGAGAGAGTACAGAGGAGATTTACTAGAATGTTACCTGGGTTTCAGCACCTAAATTACAGAGTAAGGTTGAACAAGTTAGGTCTTTATTCTTTAGAGCGTAGAAGGTTGAGGGGGACTTGATAGATGTATCTAGAATTATGAGCGGGGTAGATAGAGCTGATGTAGATAGGCTTTTTCTATTGAGATTAGGGGAGATTCAAACAAGAGGACATGAGTTGAGAGTTATGGGTCAAAAGTTTAGGGGTAACAGCAGGGGAAACCTCTTTACTCAGAGAGTGGTAGCTGTGTGGAACGAACTTCCAGTAGAAGTGGTAGAGGCAGGTTCGATATTGTCATTTAAAAATAATGGATAGGTATATGGACAGGAAAAGAATGGAGGGTTATGGGCTGAGTGCAGGTCGGTGGGACAAGGTGAGGGTAAGCGTTCTGCACGGACTAGAAAGGCCGAGATGGCCTGTTTCCGTGCTGTAATTGTTACACGGTCAATATAGAATATGAACGTAAATTAGCACAAAATTTAAAAACAGCATAAGTTTTTATAAATATATAAAGCGGAAGAGGGTGGCTAAAGTCAACGCAGGACCCTCGGAAGACGAGAAGAGCAAATTGATTTCGGGTGATAAGGAAATAGCTGAGGCTATGAACGAGTATTTTGTGTCGGTTTTCACGGTGGAGGACACGTCCAGTACGCGAAAGAATGATGTCATGAACGAAATGGGAGGTGAGGACTTCGTTAAAATCACTGTCACTAAAGAGATAGTGATGAGCGAACTAGAGGGCCTGAAGGCAGATAAGTGCCCTGGTCCTGATGGCATGCATCATAGGGTGCTAAATGAATTGGCGGAGGTATAGTAGACGAGTTGGTAATGATTTGAGAAAATTCTCTAGAGAGATCCTAGCGGATTGGAAGACAGCAAATGTTACGCCAGTTTTTTAAAAAGGATGTAGGCAAACCATGGGGAACTATAAGGCAGTCAACTTAACAGCTGTAGTCGGGAAAATGCTGAAGTTGTCATTAAGGAAGAAATCGCGAAACATTTAGAAAGGAGTGGTTCCATTAAACAGACACAGCATGGATTCAGAAAGGGCAGGTCCTGTTTGATAAAATTACTGGATTTCTTTTAGGACATAATGAGTGCCGTGGATAGAGGGGAACAGGTGGATGTCGTATAATTGGATTTCCAGAAGGCGTTCGAGAGGGCTACACCAGAGAATTATAAATTAGACACGGATGCATGCAGTCAGAGGAAGTGTATTGACATGGATAGTGGATTGGAATACTAACAGATGTCAGAGAGTTGGTATAAATTGGTGTTTATCCGTTTGGCAGTCAGTGGTAAGTGGGATGCCGCAGCTGTTTACCATTAACATTGATGATTGGAAAGAGGGGACTGACTGAGTGTAGCATAGCAAAATTTGCTGATGACACTAAAGTGATTGGAAAGGCAAATTGTAGAGAGGATGTGGAGAGTTTGCAGAGGGATATAGATATGTTAAGTGAGTGGGCCAAGCTCTGGCAGATGGAATACAACGTTGGTGAATGGGAGATCATCCACTTTGGAAGGAATAATAGAAAAGTAGATTATTATTTAAATGGTGAGAGATTGCAGCATGTCTTTGTGCAGAGGGTCTTGGAAGTGCTTGTGTATGAATCGCTAAAAGTTGGCTTGCAGGTACAACAGGTTATTAGGAAGGCAAACGGAATGTTGGCCTTCATTGCTAGAGGGATTGAATTCACAAGATCGAAAGATCACTAGACAAAGGAGCAGAAGTAGGCCATTCGGCCCTTCGAGTCTGCTCTGCTGCTCCACCATGAGCTAAAACTATTCTCCCATCTAGTTCCAATTTCCGGCATTTTCCCCATATCCCTTGATAGCCTGACTAATTAGATAGCTATCAATCTCTTCCTTAAATACCCTCAATGATTGGGCCTCCACAGCTGTATGTTGCAACGAATTCCATAATTCCACGACCCTCTTGCTAAAAAAAAAATTTCCTCATCTCTGTTTGAAATGGGTACCCTCTAACAAGAATTCAAGACCAGAGAGGTCATTCTGCAACTATATAGGGTATTGGTGAGGCCGCACCTGGAGTACTGTGTGCAGTTCTGGTCTCCATACTGGAGGAAGGATGTACTGGCTTTGGAGGCAACGCAGAGGAGGTTCACCAGGTTGATTCCGGAGATGAAGGGGTTAAACTCTGAGGAGCGATTGAGTCGCCTGGGGCTATACTCTCTGGGATTCAGAAGAATGAGAGGGGATCTGATAGAAACATACAAATTTTTGAAAGGGATAGATAAGATAGAAACAGGAAAGTTGTTTCCATTGGTAGGTGAGAATAGAACTAGGGGACATTGCCTCAAGGTTCAGGTAGAAGATTTAGTACAGAAATGAGGAGAAAGTGGTTAATCTGTGGAATTCCCAGAGAGTGGTTAATCTGTGGAATTCTCTGCCCAGGGAAGCAGTTGAGGCTTCTTCACTAAATATATTTAAGATACAGCTAGATGGAGTTTTGCTTAGTAGGGGAATTAAGGGTTATGGGGAAAAGGAAGGCAGATGGAGCTGAGTTGACGGACAGATCAGGCATGATCTTATTGAATGGCGGTGCAGCCTCGATGAGCCGGATGGCCTATTCCTGCTCCTATTTCGTATGTTCTTATGTTCATGCTTGACCGCAAATGGTACTTTTGTGCCGGAAAGATAAAGCAACTTTTGCAGGCGTCAGCAGTACAGAACCTGAAACTGTTGGTTGAAGTGTTTAGTGGTCTCACTTCCCTATTTGTATAAAAATAAAACACTCGTGTTATTATGAGTCACTCACTGAATCACAGGACACTTAAATTTGAAGAATTTACTTAATAATTTAAGGAATACTTGTGCATAATCTAGACTCAGTGCCCTATCCAGCAGACACCTCCAGTATATCTAACATATTCATTTACTTACTTCGAAGCTTTTTTTTCCATGTTTGCGAGGATGGACCTCGAGTGTTGTGTGTAGATTTGGTTATCCCATTATACATAGGAGTTTAAACATATGAATACCCAGAGAGTGGAAGAATATAGGGTTGTAAGACCATGAGGTATTGGTGCAGAATTAGGCCGTTTGGCACATCGAGACTACACGGCCATTTCATTATGGTTGTTGCAGTTTCTCTCTCAGCCCCTAAACCCTGCCTTCTCCCTGTATCCTTCATGTCCTGACTAATCAACGATCCAGCACAGTTTGCCTTCAATGCACCCGATGGCTTAGCTTCCACAGCCGCTTGTGGCAACAAAATCCAATGAATCCACTCTCTGCCTAAAGAAAGTCCTCCACAGCACCGTTCTTAAAGGATTTGATCCCATTCTGAGGATAAATCCTGTGGGCTTATATTACCCCACCCTAAGAAGCATCCTCTCTACATACACTGTACCAAGACCTTTCAACGTTGGATGGATTTGAATGAGGTTACTCTACATTCTTTTGAATTCCAGTGAGTACAAGCCTAGCACCATCAAACACACATCATTGAACAATCCTTTCAATCCGTTTCAATTGAAAAAAAATCAATTTCTATGTATCTGCTTTGAAAGCATATGAGTTTGCAAATTCTTTCTAAGATAAGGGCTAATTCATTAGCTGTCTCATGCAAGGATAGCAACATCGTGTCGGTTGCAGGCTGACGGCAATGGTTTTGATTTTGGATAAACTTTTGCCAATACAGCTACCGTTTAACTGAGTAACAAATGACGTACTTTTAAATGAAATGCAGAACAAGTTAGAACAGCACCAATACTAATAGCAGTATTATAAAATTATATTAGCTCCTAATAGTTATCGACAAAGGAGGAGGAGCACGAGAGGGAGGTGATGGGTAGGTAACGAAATGAGGTAGGAGAGGGAAACTGGACGGGATGAATAGTGAATTTAGCCCTCCCCCTCTCTGGTTTACATGGCCTTCTACACTCTCCTTTCAGATTCTCTATTTTCTAGCCACTTATCTTTATCGCCAATTAATTTCCCAGCTTTATACTTCACCACTTGCCTCTTCCAGCTATGCCTATACCTACCACTTTGTAATTCTTCCACCGCTCCCCCAATTTCTTGCTCTAGCTTCTCATTTTTTACAGTCCTGATGATGGGCCTCAGTTAGAAACTTCGACTGCTTACTCTTTTCTAAAGATGTCGCTTGGTCTGCTGCGTTTCCCCAGCATGTTATCTGTGTTGCTTAGATTTCCAGTATCTGCACATTTTCTCGAATTAGTCAAAAGATCGCTGCTGCTTGAACGTGGTGTCGAGCCTAACGGCCACAACAAGTTCACTATCAGTACCTTCAGCTGAACTCTAACTTTTTGTGTGTTATCCCCTCGCCGTCAGTCTGAGGTTTTGTATTGCCACGTGCTCCTGTCCCCTCTCCTACTCTACTCCAGGCCCTGTATTACTGAGTACCCGGTTTCTCACCGGTTTCTAATTATGACCTGTTTTGCTGCCACTTGTGTCTCTTTGTGTCCCACCTAGAATCTGCCTCTCTGTTTATTGCTCAGTGTATTTCAGTCCTGTGTTTTCACCTGTTTGTTGCCATATTGTGCCGGTGAGATTTCCTGAGCCTTTACAGCATTCGTATCTCAATTCTGCCCATTTGAATATCGATTGTGCCTGTTTCCCGATTCTGATTTTTGGATTTCTCTCGAATGTTTGATCTCCGTCTGAACTCTGACGCTGACTTTGTTGCCGCTTTGTATTTGCTACTGAGTAAATCTCACAGTGCGCACAGTACTTGGTCTGCGATTGGGTCCCTGCTTCAGCATCCTGCATGTACAATCTGGCCAGAATGGATCCAGCAGACCCTGGTGTTTTGAGAGCTCCCCTGGAACAACAGGTAGTGATGCCGGGGAGACTCCTGAACCAGCTGGAGACCGTGTTCAGGGCAGTGGAGTCACTTACTGCCGATGTAACCAATCTTGGGGCCCAGGCGCAGTCACTCCAGCTGTCCCAGAGCGCCCATTAACATTCTGCGACTATATCTTCCACTCGCCCTCCGTGTTCTCGCTTGCTTCTCCCGTCCAAGAGCCCCGTCTGCCTTCTCCAGAAAAGTACCCAGGAGAGCTCAGTACCTGCCGCTCTTTTCTTTCCCAGTGCACCCTCATTTTTGAATTACAGCCAACAACATTTCCAACTGATCGAGCCAAGGTAGCCTACGTCATCACCTAACTGTCTGGTCTGGCAGAACAATGGGGAACAGCTGTCTGGGAGGCAGGCTCATCTTTCTGCATCAGTTGTCAGTTATTTTCTGTGGAGATGAGAAAAGTGTTTGATTGCTCCAAACATTGGAGAGAGGCTGCCCGTGAAATGCTGCACATGCACGAGGGGCGCAGATTTGTGTTACAATACGCCATAGTGTTCCGGACTGTAGCCACCTCCAGCGGCTGGAACTCGGAGGCACGTAACGACACCTTCCTGAACCACCTCCCCGAAGGCAGCAAAGATGAGGTGGTCACCCTGGATTTCTTGCCACGGTTGCAGCCCTGCAGAGGGAGGATTTCCAGAGGGTCCCTGGCGGCGCTGGGTGTGTTCCAAGCTCCTCGCCGGTCTGCTTCACCCTGCTGTTTGCCCTTATCTACTATTCCCGTTCCAGAGCCCGAGGCTATGCATGTTGACCGTACGCACCTGACGCCGACAAAAAGACGAAGGAGAATCAGCAGCCGCTCTGTCAGTACTGTAGCCAACCTGGCCATTTCATCTTCACCTACCCAGTAAAAGCCAAGCGCTCACCAGTAAGATGAGGCGTACTGGTGAGTGGGACCCCTGTCTTGCCCTCCTCGACACCACTCACTCTCATACCCACTTCTCTGGAGTGGGCTGTCCAACCGCGAACAGTCTCTGTTTTGGTCGATTCTGCTGCGGATGGGTGTTTTATCGATTCCGGCTTGGCTACCCAGTGGGGGATGCCCACATCTGCTCTTCACTCACCATTTTTGACCAGCGCCCTGAACGGTCGGAGAATGTCTAATATCACCCATGTCACAGCTCCTGTGAGTTTATCCGGCAACCATCATGAACAGTGAACCCATTATGCTATTGATTCTCCTTAAGCTCCCATTGTCCTGGGCCATCCCTGGTTAGCTAAACACAACCCCCACATTGACTGGCTCAGTCGCAAGATTGTAGGCTGGAGCCCACTCTGTCACTCCCATTGCCTCCGTCATGCTCAGATCCCCTTGTCTCCAAGCACAGATCCCCCGAGGAATTTCCGGACCTTAATGTCTGAAGCACCGCTTCACATCTGCCCGTATCCTGATTCAACCCGATACCGACCTGCAATTCATTGTGGAGATGGATGAGTCTAACAATGGAGTAGGAGCTGTTCTCTCTCGAAGTTGAGCCAAGTATGAGAAGGTACACCCCTGCGCCTCCTTCACTCCCACGGAGCAGAATTACGATGTCGGAAACCGGGAGCTGCTAGCTGTGAAGCTAGCTCTGGAGAAGTGGAAGCATTGGCTGGAAGAGGCCAAGCTGCCATTCTTAGTCTGGACATCACAAGAATCTGGAATATATCCGTACTGCCAAACATCTCAATTCCCGTGAAGCTCGTTGGTCCCTATTTTTCTCAAGATTCAATTTTGTTCTGTCCTTCCGCCCCTGTTCCAGGAATGGAAAATCTGATGCCCTCTCCCAAAGGGTTCCCTCCTCTGAGACCCCCGAGGTACCCAATGCCATCTTCCCCGCTAACTGTCTCGTGGGTGCAGCGCAATGGGACATTGAATCCATTGTGCAAGCTGCTCAACAGAGCGAGAAAGCCCTCAGTCAATGCACCAATAACCGTCAGATTAACTCTCATATTGCCACATCGCCATAAACTCTCAACCGTCCTTATCAACCGGTCTGTTCCACTTCGAGTGCTGCCTTGGGACCAACCTCCATTGTTTCCTGCCCAGGAAGAGGAGGTTGGCGTTCCAACTGTCGAGGCATTCATCCGCCGTTGTCAGCAGACGTGGAGGTGCATTGTGCTCCACCTATCATCAGCCTTTCTGTTTATTCCTCCGTGTATTTTAGTCCTTTGTTTTCACCTGATTGTGGCAAGATTGAGACAGGGAATTTTCTAGAACCTTTCCAGCATTCGTATCTGAACTCCATCTGTCCGAATAATGACTCTACCTGTTTCCTGATGCTGGGTTTTGGATTTCTCTGGAATTTTTGATCTCCGCCTGAACTTTGACTTTGATGTGGAGGCGCACATGCTTTGCCCTTCTCCGTGCCTCTGCTGGGATCAAGCGTCAAGCTGACCGCCATCGTTCCGAGGCCCCATGTTCACCCCAGGAACAGCGTGTGTGGCTTTTAACCCAAGACCTGTTACTTTAGGTGAATTCCCGTCAGCTCGCCCCCAGCCCCTTCGCTTCGTCGGCCCCTTTTCCACTGATAAAGTCATTAGCCCTGCTGTCGTCCGTATGAAGTCCCCCCCCCACTCTCCGCCGCATGCATTCCACCTTCCATGTGTCCCGCATCAAGCCTTCCATGAGACACCCCTGTGTCCTCAAAACTCCCCCTCCCCCACGGCTCATCGATGGGTCAGAGGCTTTCACGGTGCGCCGACTGCTGGACGTTCGTTGCCGGGGTCGTGGCCTCCAGTGTCTTGTGGACTAAGAGAGCTACGGTACTGAGGAGAGGATCTGGGTTCCCGTCGTAACATATCAGCTCCACTTGCCGTGAGGCCAGGAGGCCTCTGTAGACGCCATGGGGTATTGTCAGTACCTCCATCTGAACTCCGTCTTTATTTGCGTGCCGTCAGTCGGTGGTTTTGAATTGCAATGTGCACTTGTTTGTTTTCACGCCCTATGTGCTCCTGTCCCCGTTTCTGCTCTACTCATGCCCCTGTATTACTGGCTACTCCGCCTCTCACATGATTCTCATTATTACCTGTTTTGCTGCCACCTTTGTCACATTGTGCTCCACCTATCATCTGCCCCTCTGTTTATTACTCAGTGTATACTACTCCCGTGTTTTCACCTGTTTGTTGCCAAATTGTGCCAGTGAGTTTTCCTGAGCCTTTGCAGCATTTGTATCTGAACGCCTTCCGTCTGAATATCGACTCTAACTATTTCCCGATTCTGGTTTTTGGATTTCTCTGGAATTCTTGATCTCCGCCTGAACTTTGACGCCGACTGTGTTGCCCCTCTGGAGTTGCTACTCAGTAACAATCACAGTGTGCACTGTACTTGGTACTGCGATTGGGTCTCGGCTTCAGCGTCCTGACATACAGATGGATGACGCTGACTGTAAACCACTCAGCAACAATAACCTGTCCCAATTAAGATGCGTCGTGTAGTGTACAAAATAAATGAAGGGCATCCTATCTATATTCTTTTTGTTCCTTAAGGGTGGTCCCAAATAAGCAGCTCCACCTATTAACTGTTGACCCAAAACGGGAATGAACTGTAGATAAGCTGTCCTGCTATTTTTAAGTGTGAGTATGGATGCAATATGTAGTAGCAAACACGACACAGCAAATATTCATGTTTTCATGAATATTTGTTTTGTAAATCTTTACTTAGGAATGACGTGCTTATTTTGTTTGTTTTCGGAGTACTGTGGGAGGAGGGCGAGAAGCAACGTTTGGCATTCAGAAAACACAGCGGGGAAGCAAGTGCAGCTACTGCCTCATAACTCTGCCGACCTTGGTTCAATTAGGTAGACACCTCGTTTTGTTCTTCTACAGCGTCCTGGTTTTCCCTCTGGGCTCCGCAGATCTAATTATAGTGATTATAGTTTATTCTTAGTATTGAAGTGTGATAAAGCATACAACAGAAAATGATAGGTATTGGATAGGGACAGTGGTAGGTCAAAAAAATATTGGATTAGTACAATTATATAGCCTATGAACTGTCAGAGTGTCGGATGACCACAGCCTATGTCGGACGATAGCATAGGAGATGTGATCGGATGACGATTACAAGACCTTTAAGCTATGCATTCTGGTCTAGGACTGCTGCTTATCGTCGTAACAAATGCCAATGTACAATATCTTCATAGGGATCGCGTAACTACTGAACGATCTGTTTATCGAAGCATGTACAATAACAATGAGGCAACTGGCAGACCATCTTCCTGTTACACCTCTTATAAAACCCTACACTATCAGAGTACACTTAGGATATTCGTCCCATATACTCAGCTTTCCTTTGATAGTGCCACGGTTCCAACCGTTAATTCCGCATTTGCTTCTACTTCTCTTTGATGACGGCACACCTGGTTTCCATCAAGACCTGCAGCATAAGACTCCCGGTGGTACAACCACTAGTCGCCAGATCGTTGGTTTTGCCTCTGTGGTAATTAACCTTTCCCAGCCGCTTAGGACCGTGTGTTCTAAGTTTTGCTCCAGTTTCAAGATTTACCCATGAAACTCCGTCTCTCTGCGTCAAGGCCTCCGTGTCAGGATCCTTCCTATTTGTTGCTCAACGTTCAAGTCCGCGTAAATATCCTAACTCAATCTCCGTGTCTGCGTCCCGCACTTGGGTTCGCTTCATTTGCTCATTGCAACAGAACGATCTGGCCACAATGGACCCAGCGGACACGAAGACCCTGCCACAAGCTCACGCCAGCCAGGGCTCCCTACTGGGTCTGCACGATCAACTTCTCCGGGATGTCTTGGAGAACCTCATGGAGAGGACACCGACAGCCTGTCTGCTAACGTAACGAAGATCGGCGACCAGCTGGACAGTGTATCCACTCATTTTACCCCATCCACTCCTGGAACACTGTCTAACCAGCCCAGACACCCTGTAGTGACAACCCCCTACGTATCAGCAACACCCTCGCCAAGAGAGCCGCAGGTACCTGAACCAGAACACTATGCTGGGGATTTGAGGAAGTACCGGGCCTTCCTTCTGCAAGACTCCTTGGTGTACGAACAGCAGTCATCCACGGACTCCACGGATAAGTCAAAGATAGCTTATATCATAGGGTTATTGCTGGGAAGTGCCTTAGCTTGGGTGACAGCTGTTTGGGATAATCAACCGGATAACTGCTCTTCTTTCCCCACCTTTATCGTGGAAATGAGAAAGAACTTTGACCACCCCGTTCATGGTAAAACGTCTATTTACTCTCCGTCAGGGTTCACGCAGTGTTGCCGAATATTCTGTGGAGTTCTGGACGTTAGCGGCCGACTCGGGATGGAAGGATGAGGCACTCCAAGGGTCATTTCGGAATCGTCTCAGCGACATGGTGAAAGACGTTTTGGCGGCAAGAGATGACACCGGCAGCCTGGATTCCTTGATCTCCCTAGGCAACGGATTGAACAATCGTCTTCGGGAACGCCATAGGGAAATAACTGGTCGTCCACCACCTTTGGCCACTCCACGGCACTCATTACCGTCTGCCCCCAGCACAAACCTCTCATCTCCTCCTGCTCCTAAGATAGCTCCAATTCCAGCCCGGGAGAGGAACCCATGAAGCTGGGACGGAACCGTCTTTCTCCCACATAGAGACTCCGGAGATTAAGAGCTGGGGAGTATCTCTATTGCAGCCAGACCGGCCACTTCCGTACTATCTGTTCCCTTCGGCCAAAAGGGAAGGCTCTCTAGTAGAAAGGAGGATCCTGGTGAGCCAGACAACATTCCCTTCCGTCCCCCGAACCCGGATGAAGATCTAAGCTACTTTACATTACAACCAACAGTCCATGCCTCTGTCAGCTCGAGTGGACTCCCGAGCTGAGAGAAACATTTTGGATGAAAATATAGCTTCCCGGGCCGCAATTCCTCGGGAGCCGTTGAGTGCCCCTCTGGAAGCCTGGGCACTGGACTGTTGACTTCTGGTTAGTCACAAACTGCACATCACCCCTGTCTCTTATTCTCTCCGGGAACCATTGGAAAAGGCATGATTTAACATAATTTCGTTTCCTCAAGCTCCTATATTCTTGGGCACCCCTGGTTAAGCAGCGATAATCCCCACACTGACTGGTCCACCGGGAAGATAGTCAGCCAGAGTCCGTTCTTTCACTCCACTTGTCTACAATCGGCCCCTTCCCCTGTGAAAGTCACCATGACCTCGTCTGCCGCTGAATCCCCCGACTTATCCAAGGTTCCAGCAGAGTATCACGATCTGGAAGAAGTGTTTAGCAAACAACGGGCTCTTTGCCTGCCTCCACACCGCCCTCACGATTATGCAATTGACCTTCTCCCTGGAGCTCCTCCACCCACCAGTCGGCTGTAAAACCTGTCCCAGCCAGAAAGGGAGGCAATGGAGGCTTACCTAAATGACTCTCTCGCGGCGGGAATTATCTGACCCTCATCTTTCCCTGTAGGCGCAGGTTTCTTCCTTGTGAGGAAGAAAGACGGCTCAATGCGCCCTTGCGTTGACTACCGGGGGCTGAATAGCATAACCATAAAGAATACGTATCAACTGCCCCTTATTAACTCTGCTTTCGAACTCGTTCATGGAGCCCTCATCTTTTCTAAGTTCGACCTTAGAAATGCCGACCACCTGGTCAGCATAAGGGAGGGAGATGAGCGGAAAACAGCTTTTAACACCCCTCTTGGTTACTTCGAATACCTGGTGATGCCATTCGGTCTCACGAATGCCCCTGCCGTCTTCCAAGCCCTGGCAAACGATGTCCTTAAGTACTTTATTAACCATTCCGTTCTTGTTTATTTGGACGATATCTTAATCTTCTCCCGCAGTCTTCAGGAACACAGGAGTCCGTT
Organism: Hemitrygon akajei; assembly: GCF_048418815.1. NCBI lineage: Eukaryota > Metazoa > Chordata > Chondrichthyes > Myliobatiformes > Dasyatidae > Hemitrygon > Hemitrygon akajei. The sequence continues at coordinate 4,420,003 of NC_133147.1, forward strand.
AGGTTCTGCAGAGTCTTTGGGAGAACAAACTATTCGTGAAGGCTTTGAAGAGCGAGTTTCATGTCCCTTCTGTCAGTTTCTTAGGGTACATTATCGAGAGCGGGCAAGTGAAGGAGGATCCCGAAAAGATCCGGGCGGTGGGGGAGTTGCCAAAACCCATGACACTCAAGCAATGCCAGCGACTTTTAGGGTTCGCAAAATTTTATCGTCGCTTCAGTAGGGATTACAGCTGGTGGCAGCGCCTCTTACTCGACTCACCTCTCCTACGACACTGGCACCCAGGAGCGGACTCAGACTTCTCGGAGCTGAAGAGGCGTTTCACCTCCGCTCCCGTCCTGGTCCAACCAGATCCCTCTCGCCAATTCATTGTGGAAGTCAACGCCTCCGACTCGGGGGTGGCAACTGCCCTCTCCCAACGCTCCGGCCCAGGCCAAAAACTCCATCCTTGCGTCTTCTTTTCTCGTCGGCTGTCCCCCGTCGAACGGGACTACGACGTACGGAACCGGGAGTTACTGGCCGTAAAACTCGCCTCGAAGGAGTGGAGGCACTGGCTGGAGGGAGCAGAACATCCATGTATCGTCTGAACTGATCACAAGAATCTCGCATACATCCAACCACCAAACACCTGAATTCCCGCCAGGCCCGCTGGGCATTACTTTTAGGCCGTTCCAGATTCACACGCACCTATTGTCCGGGGTCCAAGAACGGGACCATCCTGTTAGTAGTTGCCGTCACCTGGGAGATCGAATCCACAGTCAAAGAGGCCCAACGGACTCAACGGACTCAACCTGACCCAGGAAATGGACCCTCCAATCGCCTCTTCGTGCCTGACTCGGTTCGGGCTCAGTTACTCCAGTGACAGGACACTTCTCGTTTCGCCTGCAATCCCTGAATCGATCGAACTCTGTCCCTTCCGAATAGACATGTCTGGTGGTCCTCCATGGACGGGAACACCCGTTCCTTCGTCTCTGCCTGTTCTGTTTGTGCTTGCGGAAAATCTCCTACCGACCACCTGCTGGGTTGCTTCGTCCCCTCCCTGTGTCTAGCCGCCCTTGGTCTCATATTGCGCTGGATATCATCACTGGACTACCCCCTTCACATGGGAACACTGCCATACTCACCGTGGTGGACCGCTTCTCCAAAGTTGTGCAATTTGTAGTTCTTTCTATACTCCCTACAGCCGACAGCCTTGTCCATCACGTCTTCCGCCTCTATGGAATTCCCTCTGATATTATTTCTGACCTGGACCCTCAACTCATCTCTCAATTCTGGAGATCCGTTTGTCAAACACTTGGAGGCTCAGTAAACCTGTCCGCCGGCTTCCATCCTGAAACTAATGGTCAAACAGAACGAGCAAGCCAGGATTTGGAAGCAACTCTGCCAAGAACCCGTCATCATGGAGCACCCATCTCGTTTGGGTCGAGTACGCCCGGAACTTCATGGTCCGCACCGCCACCGGAATATCTCCCTTTGAATGCTCACTCGGTCACCAACCCCCTCTGTTTCCCGCACATGAAGATGCCATTTCTGTGCCTTCTGATCAAGCCCATCTCTGCCGGTGCCGCAAGATCTGGAAGGACGCATTCGTGGCCCTGCTCTGCTTAGCCGACCAACCGGAGGGTTGCCGATCGCCATCGAATTCCTGCACCAAATTATCGGTCTGGGCAGAATATTTGGCTCTCGTCAAAAGACATCCCCCTCAAGAATGAACCCAAGAAACTCGCCCCTCGCTACATGGGACCATTCGAGATTGAGAGTGTCATCAACCTCGCAGACTCAAACTGCCCAGATCCATGCACATTCATCCCATGTTCCAACGTCTCCCAATTGAAACCTGTATCTGTCAGCCCTTTGTGCCCTCCTACCGAACCCCCTCCACCCGCCCGGATCATTGGCTACCAGTCTGCGTACACCGTCCAGCGAATTCTGGATGTGCGCCACTGAGGCAGAGGTCTCCAGTACCTTGTCGATTGGGAAGGATAGAGCCCAGAGGAACGCTCCTGGATTCCCCTCTCCTTCATCCTGGACCTTTCCCTCCTCCGTGATTTCCATCGAGACAATCCGAACAAGCCCAGTGGTTCCGCCGGAGGCTCCCATTGAGTGGGTTCGGGTATTTTCACGGTCCCAGTCGTTAATTCCCTATCTTTCTCCTAATTTCCTTTGATTGTTCCACGTTTCTGACCGTTAATTTCCCATTTGCTTATAATTCTCTTTGATGATGGCACACCCGGTTTCCATGTAGACCTGTAGCATAAGAACCCTGTGAATAGACATGAGAGGTGTAGAATAAGTGGGAGGCCCTCTGGGGCCGTCGGTGAAATACCACTTCTCTGATCGTTTTTCCCCTTATCGAGTGAGGCGGGGAGGCGAGCCCCAAGGGGCTCTCGATTCTGGTCGGATGCGCCCGGGCGGCCGGGCGCGACCAGCTCCGGGGACAGTGGTAGGTGAGGAGTTTGACTGGGGCGGTACACCTGTCACACCGTAATGCAGGTGTCCTAAGGCGAGTTAATTGAGTACAGCAACCTCCCGTAGAGCCCCGGCGTTAAAACCACTAGTCGCCAGATTGTTGGTTTTGCCTGTGTGGTAATTTATGTTTCCAGGCCGCATAGGACAGTGTGTTCTAAGTTTTGTTCTAGTTTCAATATTTAGTTATGAAACTCCATTTCTCTGTGTCAAGGCTCCGTTTCAAGCTATCTCCTGTTTGCTGTTCAACGTTCACGTTCGTGTAAGTATCCTAACTCAATCTCCGTGCCTGCGTTCTGCACTTGGGTTCTCTTCATTCGCTGAGTGCAACAGCTTCATTATTAAACTATGGAAAATTAAAAAAAAACATTCTTCCGCATTCACTCCCTAATCCTTAATCCCTTCACCAATTAAGAACCTATCAATCCCAGCCTTATAGTCACCCCATGACCTGCCCTCCGCAGACCTCTATGGTAAACAATGCCACTAAGTGATCAGAGTCTGGCTGAAGAAGTTTCTCCTCACTTCAAAGTTACCTTCATGGATCTTGAAGCGGTTCAATCGGTTCCTGCAATTTAAAATCCCTCTCCACACCTACACTATCCAGGCCCTTCAGTTTTCAATACATTTTAATGAGAGCCCCTCATCTTTCTGATCATCGAGTAGCGCCACTGTGGCATCAACTGCTCCCCAGTCATTCTGCTTCTCATGGTCGCAATACCATCAGATACAGAAACAGATTTAGGTAAATTGGCGCATTGAGCTTCCTCCAGAATTTCATCATTGCTGATGCAGAAGACCAGAGGACCATAAAACATAGGAGCATAATTAGGTTATTCAGTACATCGAGTGGGTCTGCCATTCCGTCATGGCCGGTCCCCAATCCAACTAAACCCACTGGAACTGCCTTCTCGCTTTGTGATTTGATGCCCTGACCGATCAGGAAACTTTACCAGCGTCGCCTTAAATATACCCACGGACCTGGCCTTCACTGCAGTGTGTGGCAGGGCATTGCAATCCTTGACACGAAGCCATCAATTCCATTTTCCAAATCATTGACAAACAATATGTAACATAGCAGTCCCTATACTGATCCTGAGGAACACCAGTAGTTACTGGCAGCCAACGGGGAAAGACCCCATTTATTCCTACGCGCTGCCTCCTGGCTGTTAGCCATTCCTCTATCCACGCCAGTATCTTTCCCGTGACGCCATAGGATTTTACTAAGCATCCTCATGTGTGGCACCTTACCAAATACCATGAAAATCCAAGTAAATGACATCTACAGATTCTCCTTTGGCCACCCTGCATGTTACGTCCTCGAAGAATTCTAGTCGATTTGTCAGACAGTATTTCACTTTACAGAAACCATGCTGACTTAGACGTTTCATAATTAGTCTCCAAGTACACCGAAACATCGGCTGTAATAATAGACTCCAATATTTTCCCAAACACTGAGATTAGGCTAACTGGCCTATAATTTCATTTCTTTTGCCTTCCTCTGTTCTTGAAAAGTGGAGTGAATTTGCTATTATCCAGTCCTCCGGGGTTATGCCAGAATCAAGTGATTCTTGAAAGATTATGACCAACGCATCCGTTATCTCTTCAGCAAAATATTTCAGGACTCCGGGCTGTCATTCACCTGGTCCAAGTGACTTATCCACCTTCAGTCCTTTCACTTTGCCGAACACCTTTTCCATTGTAATAGCAAAGACACTCACTCCTCCTCCCTGACACTTTTGGACCTCAGGCACACTGCTCGTGTCTTCCAAAGTGATGACAGATGGAATGTACCCATTAAGTTCATCTACCAATTCTTTGTCCCCCATTGTTACCTCACCAGCATCATTTTCGAGTGGTCCATTACTACCTTTAACCTTCCCTTTACTCTTCATATAACTGGGAAAACATTTAGTATCCAGCTTTATATTATTGTCTAGTTTGCCCTTATTTTTAATCTTTTCTCTTCTTATAACTTTTTTGTTGTTCTATGTTGGACTTTAAAAGCTTCCCAATCTTCCACCTTCCCACTTATTTTTGCTCCCTTAAATGCCCTTTTTTAGCTTTAAAGCAGACTTTAACTTCCCTTGTTAGCCATGGTTGCTTACACCTGCTATTTGAGAACTTTGTCTTCAGTGGGAAATACCCATCCTGCCCTTTGTGAACTATTCCCAGAATCTTCAGCCATCTCTGTTCTACCTTCATTCTCCAATCCACCTGGGCAAACTCCTTTTTTGCCTCTGTAATTCCTTCTATTCCATTGTGATACGCATACATGTTGACGATGCTACCCCCCCCCCTCCTCAAAGTGTAGTATGAATTGTATCATATTAGGATTACTGCCTCCTCGCTGCTCATTTTCATTAAATTCCTGAGCTATCTCTACCCCCTTTCATGAATAAGGGATCAACATGTGCAACCCTCCGATCCTCCAGAGCATCTCCCCATTGATGATGCAAGAACATTTCCAGAGGCTGGGCAATACCGCCCCCCTCGCCTCCCACAGTAGTCTAGGGTACATTTCATACGGTCTTGGAGACATATCCAACTTAATGCTTTCCAAAAGCTCCAGCACATCTTCTTTCTTAAATTCTATATGCTCAAGCTTTTCAATACGCTGTAAGCCATCCCTAGAATCGCTAAAGTATTTTTCGGTAGTGAATACTGAAGCAAATTATTCATTAAATATGTCAGCTATCTACTCCTGTTCCATACACACTTTTCCACTGCAACACTTGATTGGTGCTATTCCCACACGTCTTATCGTCTTGCTCTTCACATACATGTAGAATGCCTTGGGATTTTCTTTAATGATGCTGGCCCAGGCCTTCTCATGTTCTCTTCTGGCTTTCCTAATTTCATTTTTAAATTCCTTCCAGCTAGCCTTATAATCTTCTAGATCTCTATCATTACCTAGTTATTTGAAACTTTCGTAAGCTTTTCTTTTCTTTTTGACTAGAGTTTCAACATCCTTTGTACACCACGGTTCCAGTAACCTACCACCTTTTTCTGTCTCATTTGAAAATACCTATGCATAACGCCACGCAAATATCCCCTGAACATTTGCCACATTTCTGCTGCACATTTCTCTGAGAACATCTGTTCCCAATTTATGCTTCAAAGTTCCTGCATAATAGCTTCATATTTCCTCTTACTCCAATTAAATGCTTTCCTAACTTGTCTGTTCCTATCCCTCTCCAATGGTATGGTACAGGAGACTGAATTGTGATAACTATCTCTAAAATCCTCTCCCGCTGAGAGACTTGACACGTGACAAGGTTCAATTCCCAATACCAGATCAAGTACAGCCTCTCCTCTTGTAGGCCTATCGACATATTTTGTCAGGAAACCTTCTTGAACACATCTAACAAACTCTACCCCATCTAAACCCCTCCTCTGGGGAGATGTCAATCAATATTTGGAAAATTAAAATCTTCCATTATGCCAAACCTGTTATTGTTACATCTTTCCAGAATCTGTCTCCCTATCTGCTCCTCCATGTCCCTGTTACTATTGTGTGGTCTATTAAAACACCCAGTAGAGTTATTGCCCCTTTCATGTTTCTAACCTCCGCCAGCAGAGACTCAGAAAACGTTCCAGTTCCACATTTCACCAACCTCCAAACCTCTCTCCCTCCACCATCTGGTTTAATCTGCTCATCATCCATAACACAGTTTTTCAATAGACAATAGCCAGTAGGTGCAGGAGTAGGCCATTCGGCCCTTCTAGCCAGCACCGTCATTCACTGTGATCATGGCTGATCATACACAATCAGTACCCCGTTCCTGCCCTTTCCTCATATCCCTTGACCCCGCTATATATAAGAGCTTTATCTAACTCTTTCTTGAATGCATCCAGAGACTTGGCCTCCACTGCCTTCTGGGGCAGAGCATTCCACATATCCACCATTCTCTGGGTGAAAAAGTTTTTCCTCATCTCCGTTCTAAATGGCCTATCCCTTATTCTTAAACTGTGGCCTCTAGTTCTGGACTCACCCATCTGCGGGAACATGCTTCCTGCCTCCAGTGTGTCCAATCCCTTAATAATCTTATATGTTTCAAACAGATCCCCTCTCATCCTTCTAAATTCCAGTGTATACAAGCCCAGTCGCTCCAATCTTTCAACATATAACAGTCCCTCCATTCCGGGAATTAACCTTGTGAATCTACGCTGCACTGCCTCAATAACAAGAATGTCCTTCCTCAAATTTGGAGACCAAAACTGCACGCAATACTCCAGGTGGGGTCTCACCAGGGCCCTGTACAGCTGAGAAGGACCTCTTTACTCCTATACTCAATTCCTCTTGTTATAAAGGCCAGCATGCCATTAGCCTTCTTCACTGCCTGCTGTACCTGCATGCTTGCTTTCCTTGACTGATGTACAAGAACACCTAGATATCGTTGTACTTCCCCTTTTCCTAACAACTCCATTTAGATAGTAATCTGCCTTCCTGTTCTTGCCACCAAAGTGGATAACCTCACAGTTATCCAGATTAAACTGCATCTGCCATACATTTGCCCACTCACCCAACCTGTCCAAGTCACCCTGCATTCTCATAACATCCTTCTGACATTTCACACTGCCACCCAGCTTTGTGTCATCGGCAAATTTGCTAATGTTACTTTTAATCCCTTCATCTAAATCATTAATGTATATTGTAAACAGCTGCGGTCCCAGCACCGAACCTTGCGGTACCCCACTGGTCACACCCTGCCATTCCGAAAGGGACCCGTTATTCGCTACTCTTTGTTTCCTGTCAGCCAGCCAATTTTCAATCCATATCAGTACTCTGCCCCCAATACCATGTGCCCTAGTTTTGCCCACTAATCTCCTATGTGGGACTTTATCAAAAGTTTTCTGGAAGTCCAGGTACACTACATCCACTGGCTCTCCCTTGTCCATTTTCATAGTTACATCCTCAAAAAACTCAAGATTAGTCAAGCATGTTTTTCCCTTCATAAATCCATGCTGATTCGGACTGATCCTTCTATTGCTATCCAAATGTGTCGTAATTTTCTCTTTTATAATTGACTCCAGCATCTTTCCACCACTGACGTCAGGCTAACCGGTCTATAATTCCCTGTTTCCTCTCTCCCTCCTTTCTTGAAAAGTGGGACAAAATTAGCCACCCTGCAATCAGCAGGAACTGTTCCTGAATCTATAGAACATTGGAAAATGATTATCAATGCGTCCACGATGTCTAGAGCCACCTCTTTAAGTACCCTGGGATGCAGACCATCACGTCCCGGGGACTTATCAGCCTTCAGACTCAACAGTCTATCCAACACCGTTTCTTGCCTAATATAAATTTCCTTCCGTTCATCCTTTACCCTAGTTCCTTTGGCCACTATTACATCTGGGAGATTGTTTGTGTCTTCCCTAGTGAAGACAGATCCAAAGTACCTGTTCAACTCATCTGCCATTTCCTTGTTCCCCATAATAAATTCACCCGTTTCTGTCTTCAATGGCCCAATTTTGGTCTTAACTATTTTTTTGCTATTCACATAGCTGAAGAAGCTTTTACTATCCTCCTTTATATTCTTGGCTAGTTTACCTTCGTACCTCATTTTTTTCTTGGCGTATTGCCTTTTTTGTTACCTTCTGTTGCTCTTTAAAAGCTTCCCAGTCCTCCGGTTTCCCGCTCATCTTTGCTATGTTATACTTGTCTTTTATTTTTATACTGCCCTTTACTTCCCTCGTCAGCCACGGCCGCCCCTTACTCCCCTTAGGATCGTTCTTCCTCTTTGGAATGAACCGATCCTGCACCTTCTGCATTATACCCAGAAATACCTGCCATTTTTGTTCCACTGTCTTCCCTGCTAGGGTATTGTTCCATTGAACTTTGGCCAGCTCCTCCGTCATAGCTCCATAGTTCCCTTTATTCAACTGTAATACTGACACATCCGATTTTCCCTTCTCCTTCTCAAATTGTAGGTTAGAACATATCATATTTTGGTTACTACCTCCTAATGGTTCCTTTACCTCGAGGTCCCTGATCAAATCCGGTTCATTGCACAACACTAAATCTAGAATTGCCTTCTCCCTGGTAGGCTCCAGTACAAGCTGTTCTAAGAATCCATCTCGGAGGCACTCCACAAACTCCCTTTCTTGGGGTCCCGTACCATTCTGATTCTCCCAGTCTACCTGCATGTTGAAATCCCCGTAGAACTTAGAAATATATATTTCCCTCGCACTGTCTTTGGTCACTCTTTTAGTTATGTCCTGTTCTAAACTATCCATTCCAAGATTGTATTCAAGAATCACGAACGATGCAACTAGGATCATTTGGACGATGCTCTGTCTCTCACTCGCTCTTTCTCTCTGTTTCGCTCGCTCTCTTTCTTTCGCTCCCTCCCTATCTCTCTCTCTCTCTCTCGCTCTCTCCATGTTCGATGCCTTTCATTATTCTGTTCATTTCGAGCACTGTCTACATCAATACTGAAAGTCGAGGTGCAGTTCAACTTTACTGTTGACCTGCTTCTTCACAATTTCCCGCTGCTTATCATGGCATTTGCTGTGATTCTGAGTTCACAGCTGTCGTTTTCTTGCTTCAATATGATCTTACGGCTGTGTTGTTGCCCATGCCTCAAAAATGCTTCAAATTCATTTGGCAAATTCCAACCGACTATACCCTTTATTGGGCAATTGTTAATTTGATATGAAATAACATGAATTCGTTACTTTGGTATTGAAAGTATTTCTCTCTGCTTCGATCTCATAGCGAAGGAGTAACAAACTGCCATGCTGAGATAAAAAGGAGAGATTATTTATTGGAATTCCAACTGATTGGCTTGATCGAGTGGAACCGTGAGCCGAATCAATCTTTAAGAGCACACAAGACACCTGCATATCGCGTAAATAATATAAATCAGCACGAAGTTATCCTTCCTTTAATTAAATGCTTCTAAAATAACTTTACTCAGAAGAGCTCTAACTTATCTATTAACAGAACACTATATAATAATGTTTAAAGAGGAAGAAACTATTGAATTACATTTCCATTTTTATGTATAATACATCTCTAACAGCCACTCGTGTACTGTAAACGGAATGTGACTTCAGAAACTGACGGAGACATATACTGCATGTCCGTATGGTTTCTACCATTTAAAATTCCAGGATTCTATACTAACATTAAAGACCATTTCATTCCACCGCAAAGTGAGAGCTCACCCTTCTTAATACATAGCTACAATTAACTCAAAATAGATTATCTCGAAATCTGTTTCACAATAATTTGGGCTATTCTTCAATATCATGTTAATTTAAATTCCCTGCAGAAATAGGCGATAAACGATCGTATTCCCTTCAGATTACTGGCTTAAATACAACCTTGTTTTTGTACCACTGCCCTTCGATATACAAAATAACTCCTCTGTTCCAAATCAACAATTAATACATTTCATGAGTATGATTTGTATTTCCAAGTTTTCTAAAACATAGTTTGCTTGAAATGCATTATACGTGGCCGGCATGTCAATCCCTTCCATCAGTAGAGAAGTAAATATACATCAGAAAAATGGCAATAAACACAGCAATAAGGCTGAATGACAGTGGAGAAGAAACAATGTTTTTACTCTTTATCACAGTGCGCGTTTTGGTAGGTTGAACAGTGCGTTCCCATTGCGTAAGAATTGCTTCCCTGGCCTTTTCCCACTTTCCAGGTCCAGTCAGGCGATACTGTATGGTTGTTCATGGTCCAAAGAAGACATAGTAGGCCAGAATTGGGTCACGGAAGAAGAGGCGCATGATATTTGGCTTGGCTCCAATTTGTTCGGCCAATTCGTCCGCATAGGTCATATAGTGCACTTGCATCGGGTATCTCACGGACTTGAAGTACCTTACCGAGAAAAAGGAAAACATCAGAAGAAATGGTACCCAAATACTTACTTAGATATCTGTTGAATGCAGCTAATATACCCAACTGAAGAGCTAGACCTGGCGGTTCATTCGAAATACGCACCAGCCTTTGTAGGAATTACCTTCAACTGATGTCGCTTTTAAATCTCTCACCTCTATTCTCAAAACTACGCTCCCTTGTTTTTAGCAGATCTTCCCAGAGCAGATGTGACTACGTGGTGTCACTCAGTATTTGGCCTTCGTGATCTTCTGTATCTCTGTCAGGCCACCGGTCAGTTTCTTACGTTCCGAGGAATAAAGCCCGAATCTCTTTGTAACTCAGGTCGCCAAGCAGAGACAACATCACGGTAAATCTTTTCTGCACTCGTTAGTTTACCAGCAACTTTCTCTTTAACAAAGCGACATCCAATGCAATGACTGTTCAAATATTCAAATGCTAATAATTCAATCTTCATTACTCTTATTCTCATTACATTTATCTTGAAACATAGATAGTCAAGTTTTCAAAGCACCACACTGCAACCAGCATATGTTTCTAAGAACAGTATCGGACTTCGTCAGAGCTAACTAAGCCGATGACACCGAATCCATTTCTTTCATATTAGGTTTACTTCAAAAGAGCTTCTTCAGCTCCTAATAAATTTTCCCCTTGTATCATCCCTGGCAACATATCCATTAACTGTTGCAAAAGGAGGAGGGTTGGGCTTGAAACCAGGAAACACGTCCCATTAAAAAAAACAGAGCTACAGGAATTCCAGCAGGAGCTCAAAGATTTCATCCGTGTGAGCGGAAAGATCTTCAAGAAAATAGGGTACATCCGGAAACAGCTTGAAAGACTGGTCAAGGACAGATGATTCTGGCGAGTTGCTGTTAGGGGCCTATGTATCAGTAGGGGTGATAGACTTAAAACAAAGCATCTACGCCCGGTATTGCCTTACAGACATCCATCACTTTCAGTGTAAAAGTACGAGACCCACATATAGCCCGTTAATAGCTATTCATCTACTCACGTCGATGTTTGACTAGGTTTGTTGCATAAAGTCTTGAGGGTTATTGTACTGAAATTAACAGTTATGCAATCATCTCTGGATTTAGTGCGCATGATAAGTTTCATCTCGTCAGTTTATTTTATTTTATTTTTATCTGCTGGAGCAGCACGATAGCGTAATGGCTACATTCCGTCCATATTGTAGGAACGCGGGTTCAATTCCCGCCATGCGTTTCTACGCTCACCCCGTGACAGCATGGGCTTCATCCGGGTGCTCTGGTTTCCTCTCACAGTGCAAAGAGGTACCGTGTGGTAATTGATCATTGTGTATTGTCCTTGGAGTTGCTGGGCGGCGTGACTTGAAGGGCCTTTACGGCGCTGTGGCACAATAAATAAGTAATTTAATAAATACCGGTGTGCCATTCTACATTAAATACGATTTGTTAGGTGAGAAATTATCTTCGTTACCAGGATGTTCATGGAATGTATTTAAAATCATCGCTTCAGGTGCAACGAAATATGTGTACCGCTTCTGCTGTTGCAGAACGTAAAGACGAATTCGCTGCGAGTCTGCTGGTGGTAACAGGACCTTTTGAAGACATTTTTCACGGCACCCAGTTAATTTGCGTAGATTTCTTTTTATAGAATAATTATACGCGGGATGCAATCGGTTATTGTCCCAGAACAGCATAGTGTAAACGGGAAGAGGGATTTCATCAGCACTTTACCCATTGAATGACTCAGTTAGTTCATATGGAAATATGCATACCTTTGCGCCATACGTTCTTTTTTTCCCCTTATGTCTGACATCATTTCGATTTCTGTAGGTAATTTTAAGCATCCTGAAGCATAAAATGCACATTTCAAGTTATTCGTTCGATTCAGGAGCTTAGCCGACCGATCCGAATGGAGAATTGTTAACGACGAGTCGCTTGCTGTCCGGGAGATCTTTATTGAGTTTATTAAGAGGAACTCTTCCAAATGTCGACCGTGCTAGGTCATACGACATCAAAGCATTACTGAAAGTTTTGCGACTAAAGCTAAAAACATATTACAATGAAAAAACGCAAGAAAATAATTGTAATGATATTCTTAAGCATTGTTGACTATCCCGCACTGTGCTTTGACAATGCTAACGTAGAGTGGGTGCAATGTAGGATGGAAATTTGGTAATGGACGAACGATACACATTGATAACATCAAATGTATTACACCTCTGCGCTGGAGACTGGAATTTACTAGCAGAGTCTGTTATAGTATTGATTTGTCTGTCATCCATCGATATGAAGAAGGAACGAACTGGATCGAGCACTGGGTGTTTAATTTCACGGAAATTCGCGTTGAAAAAAGAGAAATATTAACATTTTAGAAAAGGCGGATTTATATTTGAAGCAGAAGTGAAAGTCTAGTGGGACATCGAGGGGTACAACGGCAGGTGTTTTATTCAGCAATATCATGGTGGAAAGCTATAAGCAGTAACTTAAATTTTGGTAGATTTTGCCAATGTAAACTGATCATGTTTGACTTTATGGTGTCCCCTTCCTTCTATCCTTTTTTTAAAATGTCGTATCCTAAATGTCCATCTTGGACAACCTTTGTGAGCTGTAAACAGGAAACTGAACATGTTAAATCCCATCTCTCTCTCTCACACGCACGCACACACACACACACACACACACACACACACACACACACACACACACACACACACACACACACATACACACACACACACACACACACACACAAACACACACACTCTCTCCCTCTCTCTCTCTCCTCTGACATCCCCTGTCTGTCATTCTCCGTCGCTGCAGGGGAACAATCCAACACTTGCCATATTCTCCCCTTAACAAGAGTCGTCAGATGCTGCTAATATCCCCGTGAAACGCAAGATCAACGCATCCACAATAATGTTCGACGCGGAATACCTTTCAAAACTCATGATGCCCAACGAGATTGTAGTTCTGATAAGGGGATAATTGATCCCACTGGGTCAATAAGTCCAATCACGAATAGAGTGGGTTGTTCCAATTGAGGCGGTAAGACATTTTTGTAGAGTGAAACGTCGTTTTCATTAACTTTGACGACAGACTCGTCCAGGAATGGAAACGGGAACGTGTACCCAGTGGCAAAGACAACAATATCGACCTCTTCCACACTGCCATCTTCAAATATAGCAGCAGTTTCTGTAAACCGCTTCACGTTGGATTTCACCAGCACAGTCCCCGAAATAATGCAATGCGGCAAGTCGTCGTTGACAGTCGGGGTTTGGCAGGAAACACTGCGTGAGAATTTAAGCGACATCAGAGGAAAGAGAATGGTAATCAAAATCGTGGTTTGAACCACAACACAAAGGCAGAACGTGACATTCATATCATAACATCGCAATTCAATTGGACTACCGATTCAGTGGAAGTTTTCATTTACATGATAAAATGAACCCATTTTAATTACCGTAACAGTTTCCATATACGCTAAAATATCTCAAGAAAATAACTATACGGTCTATTTCCTGTAACTGATAAAGAAAACCAACAAATCAAGGGATATAGGGAAAAATGGAGCATAATATTGAATTTGTACGATCGACCATGATCACATTGAACGGGGGACGTAGCCGTTTGCACATTCCACCTTTCTATGTTTTTCCTCAGTAAGTTGGATCGTGGTCCATAAGCTTTTGTGGATTAAGTATTATTGGAATTGGCAAAAATATAGAAGAGCAGTTAACTATTAAAAATAGTAGGAAAGGAAAGCATATAATAGGTTGGGCAACGTCGATGGAAAGATAAAGAGGTCTCCCCTGTTTATGCCGCAGACTGGTGGCCAGGAAGAACTAATCAGCGAATCGGCGAATCAGCGAAATTGAATAAGGCAAGGGTAGTGGAAGCAGACAATACATAATATCTTTGATCTTACCACGTGCCGGAATGGATGGAGGATGCCGTTTTGTGAGACTGATTTTGTAGGCGGCATTTTGTGTACAGTTTCATGAACTGGTTCTTGCTCAGGGGTGGCTTTTCAGAGCAACTTAAACAGGATATATTAAGTTTTCTAGTTACAATGGACTACAATTGGGAGTATTTCCAGCTAAGAAGCTGTATATTCGGTTGTGTAAATGTGCTAGAACTTAAGAAAGAACAGCCTCTGACCAAAGTAGACTCAAGCAGTGTTTGATTCAATGATCTAAACTGAGTCGGACCAACAGCAAATCAAGTTACCTCAGCCACAAATTTTGGTGCAAATCGATAAAGCCATACTGTTTGTATACAATATGAAGCTGACACGGGTCGTTTCAAAGTACCAGAGCTAACGGTACCGAAAAATAACGGATTGACCTGATAAAGAATGCTAAGAGAATGAAGGGTTTCGGGAGTACAACAAACGCAAAAGTGGATGGTCCTACGTCATACCGTGGAGGTCGCGTTTGGATCAAGGGCGACGTTGGCCTAGCATAGCATTCTATTATCCGGTATTACCTTTTATATGTTTTTTACTGTTCGGGGATAGTCAGGAAACCTACTGAATGTGCGTACAGATATGTTGTTGTGTAAATCCACGGTCGGAATAAAACTTATCGCTGCAGAGTTAATACCTGTGTGTCGGTTGTAGTCCGTAATTTTCGTGATCAAACTTGTTGTTTAGACTTCTTTGAAAATACCAATTCATGAAAGGCGATAGGGCGTTGTTTAATAAGCATACAAAGCGAGTCAGTATCATCATGTCCAGAGGGTATCCTTTATAGCCGATGCGGTTCCATATCCAAGCTCCCCGTCTTGTACTGAGAAATACCTGGAATGTTTGAATAACGAGCTCTATTTTAATGTAATTCAAGGTTCTGGTTAAAAGAGACGGGATTCTGTTATAAGCCCTTCAGCTCAACTCACGCACAGGGACCAAGCCTAATTGATCTAGGCCCATTTCACCGCGTTTTTTGCTATAAGCCTTCAAACCTTTCTTAACTGTATACCTAATCCTTTCTAGCAGTCCTCTACTGCCCTTCATATCGCAGCTTGTTCCAGATATCCATCTCCTCGGTGTGCGAACGGTGCTTATCCAATCTTTCTTAAAACTGTTATTACGCCTTTGATCAGCTCATTAAAATTATAGAACACTTTTTACCAACCACAAAGCTAGGGTGGCTATTTCTAGCGAAGCCTGCATTTGCAAATGTTAGTAGATCCCATCCCTCTGTGCCCCTCCGGAAATCCTTCCTTTCAACAATGAGATCAGCCCATTGTTTTCTGATTCGCCATTTTTCCTCGAGACATTTTGAACTTTCGCCATTTTCCAATCTTATCGGGTATTGAAACGTTACTCCGAAAGCACTAGAGCTGCAGGAAAGTATGGGGTGGGCGAGTTGTCTGCTACGCAAAGGAGAAGAGATTAGAGGTTAAGTCACTAAGTGAGATTATTAACTTTACCAGTAAAACCAAATTAAGTCTCAAGAGAGAAAATACTGTTGCCTATGTTCACAATACCAAAAGACCATAAGACGTAGAAACATAATTATATCATTCAGTCCAGCGAGTCGACCCCAACATTCTGTCATAGCTGACTTATTATCCTTCTTAGCTCCATGATATGTCTTTCCACTGTAAACTATTACACACTTCCTAATCAAGAACCGATCAACCTCTGCTTCAAATATAACTTAACCTCCACAGCCGTCTGTAACAATGAATTTTGCACTCTCCGTCGGAAGAAATTGCTCCTCATTCCTGTTCATATAGGACATCCTTATAATGTGGGGCTATGTCCTCTGCTCTTAATCCCCCCTTCTATAGGAAATATTCTCTTCACAACCATTCTAGCTAGAACTTTAAAGATATTCCAGGTCTGAATCAGAAGCCCTTTCATTCTTCTAAACTTCAGCGATTAAAGGCACAGAAATATCAGGCGCCCCTTATATGTTGCAATATTACATTCTATTTTTACCGGTAAAGTGTGCTCGTAAGGTAAATGCTATTGATATATAGCAATAATAATTTTCCTTACTTATCGAATAAAATCAGATGACAAATAAATTGCTAATATTAAATCAAATAGATACACAGCTTATCGGTTTGATTCTTGTGGAAGAACATTTGAAGTGAACGAGGAACTCAGGGAACCCAGGAACGCAAGTCTTTGCATCTCAGATGCTCATCCAAAGTATAAGTAATATAATTATCCTCGCCGCAAATAAATGTGAACCCGCCATTTTGAATGTTGTCACTCACTTGTTTCGCGAAGCGACTGATTTCAACAGCTAGGTCTCCTCCGGAGTTTCCAGTTCCAACGATAACCACTCTCTTCCCTTCAAATGGCTGTGGTTCCTTGTACTCTTTGCTGTGCATGTATTCACCTTTGAACACAGCTTTACCTGAAATCGATAGGGAGATTCACAAACGGATTAAACCATGAAATGTTCTGTTCGTTGTCATGTGTTCTAAAACTTTGACGAATACTTCTCTACATTTCCACATCCGGCTGGCAAATATAAATATGCATTACTTCACGTGGGCATCGGTATAACCTTCTAACAATCTCTGCAATTCCCGGATTCAATAACCACTGCGCGCGACCATTGACGATACAAATTTTACATAATTTTTCACAATCTGGAGTTTCTTCGTTCTTCACATATATTTTCTTCAACATTAATTTACATCTTCACCATAACCTATTGCCTTTCTTACTGGATAAACAGCGATAAAAATAAATAACGAGAGCATAAGGTAACAAGATATAAAGTCCCTAAGGTGACATAATTGTCTGTGGGAACATCTGTATTACTGGGAAATGAGTATTGCTATCCTGCTATGTACAAGGGATAATGGCTGTTGCGCAGTGAGTGCTCTTAAACTTTGTGGTGCGTGTCTTATGGCTCCTCTACCTTCTACCTGATGGGAGCGGCAAGAAAAATCAATCTCTGGGTGGAAGTGATCTCAGCTGATGGATGCTGCTTTCCTACGACCGCAATTCATGCAGTTAATAGCTGGAAGAAACTTATTATTCTATGGATCTCTGACTATCACACTTCTCGCATGCCCTTCCGAAATTTTAAACACTTCAGATATTATACTTAATAATATTTGTTTCCGTTCCCATTTCTCCTCACATTATCCCTTCTCCTTTTCCCAATCTCTACCTCCCTGTTAGAATGCACTAGCGGCCCCTGAGTTGGGCGGAATTGTCTGCTTCTTGCACGCGTCACCGAACCACACCCTCAAGAATCACCCGCATTTCTTTTCTGCGTTGTATTTCCAAAAAAAGGTGCGTGCGTGTGCGTGTGCGTGTTTTGGTGTTTGGGGAGGGTATATTCTGGGAATTACTGTTTATCCTGACATTAGACTTGCGAATTGTTGAAATCAGGAAGCGATATGGCATTAGCAGTTAATTTTCTTGAATCAGAGAAATTCGGCCCTGCTGTGACAGAGTTACAGGGCGAACAAAATTTCGATGCCTTGCATACCTGTCCGTCTCCCTTACAACTCCCCTCTCCTTTCCCAACTTAATATTTGGCACTGGAGAATTGATATTTCTACTGTGAGAAATACTGTGATTATCTCCCATATAGCAGCATCTTATCATTACATGCACTTCCAACTGGCCACCACACAGCCCCCCAAGGTCTCCAGACAATACGGTTCATGTAATGTGCCATTTTATTCAAGCAAATCCTCGCAGACATCTTGTGTACCATCTCCAAGTACACGCATCCTGTAATATGGTAACCAGAGCTTCACACACTGTTCCCACAGGCTATAACCACAAACGTTTAAATACAGACATAATTTCACTTCGTGATTCACACCGGGGATTAATTCCAAGGGTAAGTGTGGATCGCAATGATGACCAGTGCAGATCATGACGGCATCGAACACGGAACTTGCAAAGTTTCCTTTGCTGTCTTTTGTCTTGACAGTCCATTGTCCAGTGGAGGAAAAATCTTGCTGCTTTGTGACGCTGCACACGTTTGTCTAGAAAAAAAAAGTAAAATGAAACTGTTGTCTTGTGGTTATCAGCATTTATTCTAGGAGTGACCATCACCCCTGGCCCGTCTTGTTCCGACCACGTACGCAAAATGGCCAAAATAAAATCACCAATGCCTTTATTTCCTCTGGTGGCCAAAAATTATAGAGTTTCCTCTATTTCCTTCACCAATGTTGAGAGTTGTACCCCAGGAAACTTACTATCCCAATATATAATGGCTTAGTATGGCAATTACCCTGTCCGTGATCACAGAACCGCAGAGAGGTGTGTACACAGATCAAAGCGTCACAGAAACAGGACTCCTCTCCGGGTACTCAGCTTAATTTTTGCTGCCTCCGGGAAGCACCGAACATGTTAAAAGCCACCAACAACCACTGACATGCTTTATTCTCCTTCCTGGCTTTTGGTAGGAAATACAACTGTTTTAAAGCAAGTACCACCAGGCTCATGGACAGCTTCTCCAGTTGTTCTAATACCGACCGCCTAGTATTGAACAGACCTCACAGTTGATATCTTTCAGGTCTTTCTTGTTATTATCTGTCTGTACTGCACTTTCTCTGTAACGGCATCACTTCTTTATGTATTCTGACGTTTAATTCCACATTGCGCTACCTCAATAAATTGGCGTGATGAAGTGTTATGTATGGACGGCAAGCGACACAAAGCTTTCACCACACCTCGATGTATGTGTGAATAATTAACAAACTTATTTGTTGAGCATTTACTTCCCAGCTCGGTTTCCTTCTTTTTGCTGTTTCAAGATTATATTAGCTATGCAGCTACTTGGAGATGTTGCGGTCTTTTACCTTCTAAACTGGACGAATAGGGTGGAAAAATCTGGGCTTCTAAATGAAAATAAATGAAATCGTCTTTCACCTATGAGGATGTGCTTAGTTATTGGTGAATTTGACAACTGTATTCAAGAAAGAGACCATAGGGTAATGAACCTAATGACAATAGTTGTGGATTTAACTGGAAAATAAACAGAAAGGTTTGAAGGTACAGGAGTTCATCAGGGATGAGAGGGAAAGTGGTTCATCCATAAGGAAATGGCGGAGAAGGTGTCGTTGGGCCAAATGGCCTAATCCCTCTCCTATGATTTATGCTCTCATGGTCCTATCGGTTCTATTGGTATTCGATAAAAAACGCTTAGGTGAAGTCCAAACTGTAATTCACAGGCTCTAACAGTTCCATAGACACATTGAAGAGAAAAAGACGAAGAAGAGGTGAAGTAAACAGTTTTGTGGACTTTTTGGTTGTCGCCCCAGGGAGCACTCTTCACTGCGCGCAGTCCAATTCTATGGAAAAGATTTTGCCAAGAACAATCATGGTCAGAGATCACGATGGTCCAGGTCATGCAGCACGGCACCTAAGGACGATGGCCAGCCGTTGGTGTAGTGTCAATCTCGCCGGGCTACGATACAAATCGACCCAGATTTGAATTCGGCCGACTCCTTGCACGCTTTCCGTCCCTATTGTCTTGAATTTCGAGCTATCAACCAGTTTAAAAAAGAGACAAATGCTGAGGAAAAGGCAAGCTTAACGCCCGATGCGCCAAGTCTTTCAATTTCCACTTTTAATTCAGTATATTTCACGTTTTTCACGAATCGACTTCTGTAAGTTATGTATGTTTCGAATTGGCTTTTCTATCAAGTAAGCTATTCTTGCTTGTTTACCCTGTATTATGTCCGAACGGTTATTATGGATTGTCATTGAAATACTCATGTATTGCAATAACGCACTGCAGAATAAAGGGCTGCAATGACACAGAAAGGGTATTGTGGGCTTAAAATAAAGCGAAAGGTCAAACAGGTTGATACAGAATATATGACAGGGATCAACACAGCATAGAGCAGGCCCTTCGCCCCACAATGCTTTGAGGAACAACTGAAACTAATTACCCCTTTTCCAGCGACTTGACAAAACTCCATCATTGTCTGCCCATTTATTCCCATCAAAGAGTCTGCTAAACTCCCTTATGATATATTTTGTTGCAGCAACGGCCCTGCAAACGAGGAATACAGCATTCTCCGTGAAAAGAATACACTCGTATGTCATTTCTATATTGTCCTATCACAATTAAATTGAAGTTCTGTGGTTCTACTAAATTTATAGGTCACATTTTTATTGATAAGCTTTTGTTTGTTTGTTTCTTAATGTCAGTATAGATTTATCCGGTCACACGGCAATTAATTAATTAATTAATTTGTTTGTTTGTTTCGTTATCTATCTGTCTATCTGTCTGTCCTTTTATTTATTCATAGATACAACACAGAACAGAACCTTCCATCTCTCCGAGCCGCACCAACCACAGCCCACCTATTCAGATGAGAATTTATAATGGACAATTAACCAATTAAGTATTACTTCTTTGCAGCATGGAGGAATCTTCAGCACCCTGTGGAAACCGACCTAGTCGGCGTTCGAATTGAACTTCGACCCCTAGAGTTATAATAGAATCTCACAGTCCGCTACGCTACCGTGGCACATAACATTTTGTACATTTTCATCAATTATCCCTGTTCTCTCTGTTGCAGGACAGAATAGGTTATCATCTTGCTAAATCTGTACTCATAGCACAAGGTATCCTAACAGAAAATAGTGTTGAGCATCTTGTACATGGAGACTTTAAAAAAGTATTTGTCCTCATTGGAAGTGTTCCCTTTTTATTGTTTGAAAACATTGAATCGAGGTCAGCGGGACATGCTCATGGAGTGAGTACTGTTTTAGATTCGCTCCATAGCCTTTACTTTTTTTAACCTTTGATCACCCTTATCCAACTTATTTTTACCTACACCAAAAGATTCTTGCTATTTTTTTGGACTTATCGTTAAGAGTTTATTGTGAATTTTTGAAGATATGCAAACAGAAATGGCTCTTAGATCTAAAGGACGAGAACCGGGGCGCAACCCGAACGGTAATGGAAAGAAGCAAGCTCATCCGCAACGCACTGAATTAACTTATGAACTGTTTATGGAGGTTTTGGATAAAAAATTTGATGAACTACAACAAATTTTTAAACAAGATATAAAGGCTTTTCAAGATTATATGGTTAAGACGGATTTAGTAATTAACCAGCAGCAAGTTCTTATCGAATCTCTGCAAGAAGACGCTCGGAAACGAGATTTGACAATTGAAAAATTGCAACAGGATTTAAATTCGACCACTAAATTGGTGGAAACACTTAAAGCCAAGAGTGTCGACTTTGAGAATCGGTCCAGAAGACAGAACCTACGTATACTTGGTCTCCCAGACGGCATAGAAAAAGACGACCCTTCGAAATATTTTGCTCAACTTTTAAAAGATGCGTTCCCGTCGGTTTTCCCAGATAACCCTCCGTTACTTGATCGAGCACATAGAATTTGGCGTCGATCATCGAGTGCTCCAGCTAAACCTTCGGTTGTAATTGTCCGGTTTCATTATGTACACGACAAAGAACAACTTATTCGTGTGGCTCGGCGGGTTGGAATGGTTAAATTTCAAGATTACTATTTCCGTTTGGTTGAAGATTTTAGTCCTGCAGTTATGAAGAAAAGGCTTCTTTTTAAACCTCTGATGTCTGAATGTTATGAAAAAAATCTAAAACCTGCGCTCTTATACCCTGCGAAGCTTAGAATCTCTCCGCCGAATGCTCCACGCCCAGTTTTCCTTTCTACATCTGAAGCGAGAAGTTATCTGGAGGAGAACTTCCCTACTGCTACAGACACTAATCTCTAATAAATGAGTGATTCTGATCGTGTAAGATGGTTTTCGATTCCTCAAACCAGATTTAGTCTCTGGTTGTTGGTGTAGGTTTATCCTATACTTTATATTTAAGTTAAAGTGTGTTTTCGTTATAGTAATCGCTCTGTTTTGTACACTTTAACCATTATACTATATTTTTGACTATTATTTTTGTTCCTTCGAAGGTGTATTTTTAACCCTTCGAAGGTGAATTTTTTTTTATTAAGATGGTGGTTTTTTGGGAAAATATTCTTGGTTTTGTTTAAGATGGCGTTATTTTTTCTTGTCTCGTCTTCTTCCTACAATGCATCGCTTATCATAGTTTAAATATTTCTTGATTTGTTTGGGTTATAACCCGATTTATAAGCTTTTAGTGATTATATTTTTTTTACAACTAAGTATATTAAGAAGTGTGGTTTTAGTATAGTGATTATAATTTTTAAAGTCGGGGTGTTTTTTTTAATATATATCCTTTATATACGGAGTGGTCTTCCGCTGATATGGGGGTAGAATTAGTCTCATTTTTTCCTTTTTCTAGCCATATTTTGGCTTTTTTTCTTTTTCTTGTGGGGCTGGGGGATGGTCTGTTTTCTAATTTTATTTTTCTTTTACCAGCTTGTTTTAGTTTTTTCATTTGGGCTGTTTCTGAACTTCAAATATGTCTACGATGTCGTCACTTCCGGGTCCGCTCTTAATTTTTGTTCCTCTTCCGGGTGCATGTGTTTATAATTTGGTTAACCCTTTTTATACCAAAGGGTTGATTTTAGAAGCATGGCTCAGACCATTAATTTTGTGTCTTGGAATACTAATAGTTTAAACCATCCGATTAAACGAAAGAAGATTTTCAACGTATTCCAAAGACTTAATGCTCATATCATTTTTGTACAAGAAACTCATGTGAGGAAGGAGGACAAATATCGCTTTTTTAGGTCTTGGTGGGGTGAACAATATCATTCGAATTCGAATGCCATAGTAAAGGGAGTTTCAATTTTTATTGACTCCTCTATTGCATTTGTTCAACACGATATCCTTTCGGATCGGAATGGTAGATTTTTGTTAATTACGGGTTTACTTTGTAATAAAAAGGTTGCTATGGTTAATGTTTATGCTCCAAATGTGGATTGTCCTGATTTTTTAAAGTCCTTATTTACTTCTTTACCTAATCTAAATGAATATAAGTTAATAATGGGTGGTGACTTTAATTGTTGCTTAAATCCTTTGATGGACAAATCTATATCTACTCAGACTGTACCCAATAAGTCGGTCACTTGTATTAACTCCTTTTTGACTGATAATGGAGTTTTTGATATTTGGAGATTTCGGCATCCTAACGACAAAGTGTTTTCTTTTTTCTCACATGTTTATCATTCTTATTCGAGAATTGATTATTTTTTATTGACTCTTGTTTTATTCCATCGGTAATTGGTTGTAATTATGATATTATAGCTATCTCTGACCATGCTCCATTAAAACTTTCTATTAAATTTACGGATACAGCTTCTAATGTTAGACAATGGCGATTTGACTCTACCTTACTGCAAGATCCGGACTTTATTAAATTTATGAAGGAACAGATCGATTTCTTCTTTTCAACTAATTCCACGGATGATATTTCTTGCGGAACACTTTGGGACACTTTTAAAGCGTATATACGTGGACAGATTATCTCTTACTCTGTTGGTCTGAGAAAACGCATTAAGAAGGAAACTCTTTTATTGGTTGATAAAATTAAAGAGATTGACAAGAAATATTCGATCACTCCTAATAAGGAGCTTTACAAACAAAGGGTTGAACTTCAAACGGAACATAGTTTATTACTTACATCTCCGATTGAAAATCAATTAATGAAAACTAGATCTGATTTTTATATACATAGTGATAAATCGGGTAAACTGTTAGCTAGTCAGTTGAAGAATGTTTTGGTTAAACGTCAAATCACTAAGATTCGTCAGCAGAATGGGGATTTGACAGTTAACCATGATGAGATAAATAAGTCATTTCAAGACTTTTATACCTTCCTGTATCAATCTGAATTCCCTCAGGATCATAATACCATGTGTGATTTTCTCGGGAAATTGAATTTTCCAAAATTATCATCCGATGGTCTTTCAATGTTAGATACTCCTATTACGGATGCAGAAATTAAAGGGGTTATTTCCTCAATGAATTCTGGGAAAGCACCAGGTCCAGATGGGTATAAAGTAGAATTTTTAAAATGTTTTTCTGCTACTCTTTCTCCTTGGTTATGCAGGGTTTTTGAAGAAGCAATTAGATTGGGGAATTTGCCACAATCTTTTTATAGAGTTTCCATTTCTTTAATACTGAAGAAAGATAAAGACCCTACTGAATGTGCATCCTATAGACCAATATCTTTATTGAATGTGGACTCCAAGATCTTTTCCAAGTTACTGGCTTCCAGGCTGGAGAAGGTATTACCCCAAATTATTTCGGCAGATCAAACCGGTTTTATTAAAAATCGCTATTCTTTTTTCAATGTTAGGAGATTACTGAATATTGTTTATACTCCTTCACATAGCACTTCAGAATGTGTTATTTCATTAGATGCGGAGAAAGCATTTGATAGAGTTGAATGGCCTTACTTATTTTATGTGTTGGAGAAGTTTAATTTTAGTCCGACATTCATTTCTTGGATTAAACTGATTTATCACACTCCAGTAGCCTCGGTGTTTACTAATAATCAAAGATCTCCCTTTTTTCGTTTATTTCGGGGCACTAGACAAGGTTGTCCTCTTAGCCCTTTACTATTTAACATTGCTTTAGAACCTTTGGCAATTGCTATCAGAGAATCGCAGGATATTTCGGGTATTAATCGTGGGACAGATATTCATAAGGTATCTTTGTATGCAGATGATTTATTATTATTCATTTCTAACCCTGAGAAATCTATTCCAGCAGTTCTATCATTGTTGGCTCAATGTAGTGAGTTTTCTCGGTATAAGTTAAATCTTAATAAGAGTGAATTGTTTCCTTTGAATAGACAGGTCCCAATTTATGGAAATTTACCTTTTAAATTAGTTAATGACTCTTTTATTTACTTAGGGATTAAAATCACAAAAAAACCATAAAGAATTATTTAGGTTTAATTTTTTACCCTTAATTGATCAGATTAAATGCTTGTTTACTAAGTGGTCTCCATTATCTTTATCACTGATAGGTAGGATTAATGCTATTAAGATGGTTATTTTACCTAAGTTTTTATATATTTTTCAAGCGGTACCAACTTTTATTCCGAAATCATTTTTTTACTAATGTTGATTCAAAAATTTCCTCATATAAATGGCAGAATAAAAATCCCAGGTTAGGTAAAATATACTTACAGAAGACAAAGAAGGAAGGTGGGTTGGCATTACCTAATTTCAGATGTTATTATTGGGCAGTTAATATTAGATATTTGTTATGTTGGTTGAAAGACTGGGATGGATCTTTTGGCCCTCATTGGGTGAGTTTGGAAATTAAATCGGTACCAGGTTATGCTCTGGGTTCTATTTTAG
This sequence comes from Hemitrygon akajei, assembly GCF_048418815.1. NCBI lineage: Eukaryota > Metazoa > Chordata > Chondrichthyes > Myliobatiformes > Dasyatidae > Hemitrygon > Hemitrygon akajei. Next base: position 4,445,530 of record NC_133147.1, read on the forward strand.
GGACTTCTCTCCCTTTTGCTCTTTCTAAATTGCCGAAACGAATTGACAACCCGATAGTTAAACATACTTTACGTATATGGTTTCAATTTCGGAAATTTTTCGGGTTGAATCAATTCGTTTTAAATATTCCTATTGTATCTAATTGCTTTTTCCACCCTTCAATTATAGATCAAGCTTTTTCGGCTTGGAAAACTAAGGGATTACTAAGATTTTCCGACTTATTTTTGGACAATTGTTTTCTGTCTTTTGAGCAATTATCTATAAATATAATTTGCCTAGCTTTCATTTTTTTTTTAGTAATTTACAGATTAGGCATTTTTTAAGTACGGTACTTCCTACGTTTCCAAATTTTGTGTCTTCAGATATTTTGGAGCGTTTGTTTGAATTAAACCCTTTTCAAAAAGGGCTTATATCAAAACTCTATAATATAATTATGAAGATACGTTCAAAACCCCTTTATAAGACAAAAAATGATTGGGAAAGAGAGCTTAATCTTATTATTCTTATTGAGAATTGGGATAGAATTCTTCAATTAGTTAATACATCATCTATATGTGCCAAACATTCATTAATACAATTTAAGGTCGTACATAGGGCCCATATGTCCATGGATAAATTAGCTCATTTTTATTCTTATATAAATCCTATCTGTGACAGATGTCAATTTGAAACCGCGTCTTTAACTCATATGTTTTGGTCATGTCCGCTTTTGAAAAAATATTGTAAAGATATTTTTGATATTATCTCTGCGGTATTGAACATCGATTTACAACCCCATCCTATTACCGAAATGTTTGGTTTACCAATGATGGTCTCACTTCATTTATCTTCTTCCGCCTGTCGAATGATTGCATTTCTCACTCTGATGGCTAGAAGATCTATTTTATTGAATTGGAAGGAAATTAATCCTCCCACTGTATTTCATTGGTTTTCTCAAACTATGTTATGTTTAAATTTAGAAAAAATTAGAAGCGGTGTATTCGATACTTCTATTAAATTTGAAAAGATATGGAGACCATTTATTCAATATTTTCATATGATGTAATATGACCCTGTTCCAAGCTTATTTGATTTTCCAGCTTTAATCTTATTTATGTTGAGAGGATCGGAGTTGACGACACTGATGATTATGTATTCTTGTGAGGTATTATAAACAGCCCATTTTTTTTTCTTTTTCTAGTTTTTCTTTTTTCTGTTTTTGCTTCTTTTTTCTTCTTTATTAGCTATTAGATTTGTAGTTTAGTTAATTTTGCAAACATTTTTTTTCTTTTTTCTGTTTTTTTATATCATATATTATGAAATACCTAGATTTACCTTGTTCATACATATACTGTATGGTTCATGTTTTGGGAAAACTCATTTATACTGTAATCATTGCTTATGTATTCTTTCATGTGCAATGGGAATGTGTATGTCTGTAATCCCTTTATTAATATATCAATTGTATTTTGTTCATATTATTAATATTAATAAAAAGATTGAAAGAGAGAGAGAGAAAACATTGAATCACAGTGGATTAAATTTGACTGATTTTTAACACCTATTAAGAGAAAAAAGACTTGTTTGTCAAAGTGATAGCAGTTCTTCACAAAGTGATCGAAATCAAATATAAGTATGAAGCACAAAATAACTGATTGAGTAAGTACTCACTCCCATTTAACATGACACACCCAACCATCATTGGTGCATCCAACTGGTTTTCGAATGCACATATGTAGGTAACTGGAGATCACTGTGTGCAGTCAATGTGTTTCAAATGATTGTAGTGAAAATTCACTATTTCCGGCAGGATTAGTCAGTATCTTGACAAAAACTACACGAAGAAAAAGGTAGAGCACTTCAGATAGCTCTGCGAAAAGTTTGTTGACAAGAGATGGTAAATCTCCCTAGAGGAGGGCTTCAAAAATTGAGTGACCGTGCAAGAAAGGAACTAGTGAGGGCGGCCACCAGGGGATTTATGAAACTCTAGAGGACTAACAAGCTTCACTGGGAGAAACCGCGCATATCACTCCTGTTTCCCCAGTGTTACATTCGTCGCAGCTTCATAGGAGAGTGGTAAGGAGAAAGTCACTGCTAAAAAAAAAACTAACAAGGACTCTCGGCAAAAGTTTGCCAGAAGGCATGTGGGAGACTTTGAAGTCAGTGGAAAGAAGGTTCTATGGTCTGATGAAACAAACATTGAGTTTATTTTTGGCAATGAGACTAAACGCTATGTTTGGTATGAGCCAAACACCGCACATCAGCAGGAACGCGGAATCCTTATCATGAAGCATGATGGTGGCTGCAACAAGTGTAACATTCTGGAGTGGTTAAGTCAGAGTTCAGACCTCAATCCAATTGAAAAATTGTTGCTGCACTGGAAAAGGGCTGTGCACTCACCATCCCCTGCCAGAGCTTCAGCAGTTTTATAAAGAATGAGGAAAATTCAGTGTCTAGATTTGGAAAGCTGGTAGAGCCCAAACCACATAGACTCAAAGGTGTAATTGTTGCAAAATGTTCATCTCCTACATACTGACTTGAAGGTGGTGAATACTTATGCAAATCAATTACTTTGTGTTTTATATTTGTAATGAATTTAGAACATTCTGAAGAGATCTGTTTTTACTTTGACAAGAAAGGTTTTTCCTTTTGATCCATGTCAAGAAAGCCAAATGAAATCCGTTGTGATTCAATGTTGCAAAACAATAAAACATGAAATCTTTCAAAGGGGTAAACACTTTTTTTAGGCACTGTATGCTGACGAATGAAGTGTCATTGATTTCAATTATGATTTAATGTTTTAAAACGCAGAAACAGGATTGTTCCTGACCGACACCCACCTTGAAACGTATGTATTTCATCAGATCGAAGTTCTCAGCGTAAAGCCTGAAGTACTGCAGAACCTTTGTATGAGGCATGTAGTTTGGATATTCGCCAGGCATCGGAAAGTTACTGTAGCACATCATTTCTTTGCAGGTATTGGTGACCAAGGACTTGTAAATGCTGCCTTTGTCTTTAGAGAACTGACCGTAATGAGGAGAAGCAAAGCAGTGATATTTGAAATTCAAATCTCTTTAGGTAGAGAATCAATGCAGGATATGCAAATCTGACAAGTTACCACAGAAGAGATTCCACAAACTATGGATTCAGTTTCCAGGACTCCTCATCTCATGCTTTCAATACTATTTACTTGTGTATGTATATGTGTATTTATTTTCGAATGTATGAAAGTATTTATTTATTTATTTATTTATTTGCTTTTCTTTACCGATCTATCCATCTACCTGTTTAGTGATATTATTTATTTTTAAAGTTTTGCATTTGCACAATTTGTAGTTATTTGCACTTTGGTTCTTACTTTCCAATTTTCGTTGAATCTTCTGCGTTCCTTTTGTAAGTACAATGAGTGCCCCAAAGGAAAAAAAAATATCAAGTAGTAAATGGCGCCATTTGGATAAAGAATTTACTGTAAACCTTGAAACTTGATTGACACTTAAGTTAATTTACGAACTCGCCGCATTGGATAATTAGCTTGAATTGCAAGTTGGTAGTTTTTAAATCGAAAAGGCTGAAATTCTGATATCTCGGTATAATTGACCTTCAGTTATCTACTATCTATAGGATTAATGCGGTGAAGAGGTGAAATTCAAGAATTCCGATGATGCGATTGAAACAAATGAATCGTTGGAATATATTGCTAATACGGCTTTGACATCCTGCAACGATATATTAACAGCATGAATGATTAGACAAAACAGGAGAAGTAAAATCTATTCTTGGATCTTGAAAGTTAATGCACTTAGTTCAAAGGTAACAATGTTGAATTGATCACTGAATAATAAAGACTGCTAATAGAAACATAGAACACCACAGCACGGAAAACAGGCCATTCTGCCCTTCTAGTCTGTGCCGAAACTTTATTCCGCTAGTCCCATTGACTTGCACCCAGTCTGTAACCGTCCAGACCTTTTCCATCCATGTATCTATCCAATTTATTCTTAGAACTTAACAGTGAGCCCGCATTTACCACGTCAGATGGCAGTTCGTTCCACACTCCGACCACTTTGAGAGAAGTTCCCCCTAATGTTCTCCCTGAAGCTTTCCCCTTTCACCCTAAAGTCATTCTTGTATTTTTCTCTCCTAATTTAAGTGGAAAGAGCCTACTCGCATTTACGCTGTCTATACCCCTCATAATTTTGTAATCCTCGATCAAATCCTCCCTCATTCTTCTACGCTCTAAGGAATAAAGTCCTAACCTGTTCAATCATTCCATGTAACTCTACTCCTGAAGACTCGGCAACATCCTAATAAATCTCTCTGCACATTTTCAATCTTACTGATATCCTTCCATAGTTAAGTGACCAAAACTGCACACAATAGTCCAAACTTGGCCTCACCAATGTCTTATACAACCTCACCATAACATCCCAACTCCTATACTCAATATTTTGATTTATGAATGCCAGGATGCCAAAATCCTTCTTCACAACCCTGCCTACCTGTGACGCCACTTTCAGGGAATTACAGTATGTATCTGAACTCCCAGATCCTGACTCAAGAAGAGAACGATGGAGGTGAAAATAAATCACATGAAAACAACACGATTAAACTGCAACTAGTGAAATCGATATTGCAATGGAGCTGAGAATTAGAAGAGGAAATTTAGATACAATAATATACTGTATTAAGCCATACCAGGAATATTGCAGTTTTTGTCCCATTACCTAAGATAGACATTGAAACATGAATGGACATTCTTAAAGATTCACCAGGCTCATTCGTGGGGTAAGCGGATTGTCTTATTTAAAATGGCTGAACAAATTGGGATTCGTTGGTCTTTAAAAGACCGGTGCTTTCCTTTCTTCAGACATACAAGAAAGGTAGGACAGGAGTGATGCTGAGATGAAATCAAAGCTTCATCCAGCACGGAGCACGGTACATCGACACAAGTAATCGTTGCTGGCTATTTTGCCCATCCGAACTAGTACATCTGATAACATTTGGCATATGATCTTCTCAATATTTCCCATATATGTTATAATAAAACTGTCTTTTAAAATTTGCAATTCTACCTTATTCAATTTTTTTTTCCTGGCAGCTCAATCGATATACGCAATAATCTTTGTGTTCAAATTACTATAAAATCTTTCCTTCCTCATCTGAAATCCAGTTCGTGGTTTCCTCACGTTGTAGAATAGATTGCTTGCATTCACCCTATCCATGTGATTTCATCCGTCACTATACGAGCACTTTTCAGGCTCCTATATTCCGAGGAATAAGATCCTGCCTTGCCCAATGTATCTCTATAATTCAGGCCTTGAAATCATTACAAACACTTAGTTAATCTTTGCTTCTTTGTGCCATGAGACTAGCGGTTAGAGAGACGCTATTACAGTTTTGGGGAATTCTGGAGTTTTTAAGACTATAATCCTGGAGTTTATAAGACTCTATTCTGAGGCTTTGTCATCTGGTCTTAGAATCCCCACCACAAGAAACATCGTCCCCGCATTCAATCCTGATATGGGAGGCCGTTCAACCACGGACTCATTTTTGTAAACCTCATTTGAACTCTCTCCAAAGTCAGTACATCCTTTCTTAAAGGATCCCAAAAATAATTACTATACTCCAAGTGACGCTTCACTAGTGCTTTATAAAGCATAACTATAGGCTTGCTCTTATATACCAGTCCTTTCGAAATTCGTGCTTACCTTCTAGTTGCCTCCATCACCGCCGACTCAACCTGCAAATTAATCTCAGGGAATCTTGTACAAGGCCTCCCAAGTCCTTTTGCACCTTAGGATTTTGAATTTTCTTTTCATTTAGAAAATATTCTATGCTTTAATTTCTGGCACCAAAATGCGTAACCATACATTTTCTGAACTGTATTTCAACTGTCAATTCTATTCTCCTAATCCGCCAAAGTCCTTCTTGTTATAAGGTGGGCGTTGAGAGCAGACCCAAATGCAAGACACACACACACTGAAGTACTAGGGATAGGACTATGTGTGCCAAAAAAACAATGGAAGTGGGGAAGAAACGGCACTGGACAAGACACAGGCCCTGGACGAGACTAGTATACAGGGCCTGGACCAGGACTAGACTGGGAAAGCGGGACCCGGACAAAGAATTTCGAACCTGGACAAGGACTCCGAGCCAGATCCTGGACAGGGATTCGGAACCTGGGTCTTGACTCGGGCTCGGACTCCGGATCTAATGAGGACAAGGCGTAGGAAGGCAACAGGACAGGACATGGGGTTAGGACGCGGGACTCCTGGGCTGGGCGAGGACATAAAGCTCAGACTACGACTTGGCAGACAGGAACGCAGAGCACAGAGCCTTGGTCTTGGCAGACAGGAATGCAGAACACAGAGTCTTGGTCTTGGGAGACAGGAACACAGAACACAGAGCCTTGGTCTTGGCAGACAGGAATGCAGAACACAGAGCCTTGCTCTTGGCAGACAGGAACGCAGAACACAGAGCCTTGCTCTTCGCAGACAGGAATGCAGAACACAGAGTCTTGGCCTTGGGAGACAGGAACACAGAACACAGAGCCTTGGCTTTGGCAGACAGGAACACAGAACACAGAGCCTTGGTCTTGGCAGACAGGAACGCATAAAACAGAGACGGGCCCCCTCCTTGGGAACAGGACGCAGGGCCGGGACTCATACACAGAAAGCTGAACACGACGGGACAGTTCCTAACACTAGGTAGCGGCAAACGGCTGGACCTACCTAGCGAAGGCGTGAACACAAAGAGACAGATCCAAACAACGAAAGACGGTTCCTTATCTGGACACAGCAAGCTTCTGGTCTTGCTCCGGCGGTAGAATCTGACGGCGAGGTTCCAGGCGAAAGGTGGCAGCCGAAGCTCCAGACGATAGGTAGCAGGCGAGGCTCCAGCCAAGGGCTACAGAAAGAAGGTGAAGGGAAGGGAACTGTCCAGGCTCAGGGTAACGGCAAAGACAGCTTGCCTTACCCAACGGAGACAAGGGCAGAAAGGGACAGATCCAACCGCAAGGTAATGGCAAAGCCGGGTTGACTTACCCCACGTAGGCGAGGACAGGATACTGACGAGACGAACCAGCACCTACACTTGAACCCGGGGCCACTTATATTCCAGACCCAATATGAGAATCAGGTGCCTGTGATTAAGCCCAAATAAAACAAGGGACAGCCAGAAGACCCGGAGTCTGGAGTTCACGGACCGGGCAGTGAATCAGAACGCCGACATCACGGACTGAAGCATGACACTTTTGTAGTCTTTCGTATCACCCACAAATGTGACCACAAAACATTATCTTTTCTGTAATCCAATTCACTGACATATAGCGTAAAAGGAAGTGCTCCAAAACGGACCCATCTGGAACACCACTTTTCACCGGCAGCAAACCAGAAAAGACTCCATTTATTCCCACTCTTTACCTCATGCCACAATAAATTCATTCCGGCATGGCTCCGTAGGAGGAGAGAATTTCAAATACCACTGCACATTTCAGAAATGAGAGAAGCAAACAGAAAGAAAGTTGTAGGCCATTTATTCGGACCTCAGTAGCTGCGTCTCTTATTAAGGATATTGTTCCGGGGTACTTGGGGTACATGTTGGAATCGGCCGTATTTCGCATGATTTTCCGAAGAGAAAATCTGCTGAAATCCTTTGAAAAAAAAGTCGGATAGACAAATGGAAATCAATGGATTTTGAGTACTTGGATTTTCAGAAGGTCTTTACAAGGTGGCACGAATGAAATTGTTTAGCAAGATGAGAGCGCATAGTATTATCAGAATGGGAATGGGACGTGGAATTACAATGTGTGGCCATTGGGAGATCCTGCTTTCTCTGGCGGACAGAGCGTAGGTGTTCAGCGAAATGGTCTTGCAGTCTGGCCGAAATAGTCTCACCAGAGAAAGCAAAATCCCCCAGTGGCCTCACATTTTAATTCCACGTCCCATTCCCATTCTGATATGTCTATCCATGGCCTCCTCTACTGTCAAGATGAAGTTAACTCAGGTTGGAGGAACAACACCTTATATTCCGTCCAGGTATCCTGCAACCTGATGGCATGAGCATTGATTTATCTTACTTACGTTAATGTCCCCCTCCTCTTCTTACCCCATCCCTTATTTATTCATCTATCTATTTATCAATCAATCAATCAATCAATCAATCAATCAATCAATCAATCAATCAATCAATCTATCTATTTATCCATCTATCTATCTATCTATCTATCTATCTATCTATCTATCTATCTATCTATCTATCTATCTATCTATCTATCTATCTATCTATCTATCTATCTATCTATCTATTTTATTCATTCATTTTTTCTTCTTTTTTCTCTCTCTGTCTCTCTCACAATCACTCCTTGCCTGCTCCCCATCTCCCTGTGGTGCTCCCCTCCCCATTTCTTTCTCCCGAGGCCTCCCATCCCATGATCCTTTCTCTTCTCCAGCTGTATATCCTTTTTGCCAATCAACTTTCCGGCTCTTAACTTCATCCCTCCCCCTCCTTTCTTCTCCTATCATTTTGGATCTCCCCTTCCCCTTGCAATTCCAAATCTCTTACTATCTCTTCTTTCAACTAGTCCTGACGAAGAGTCTCAGCCTGAAACGTCGACTGTACGTCTTCCTATAGGTGCTTCCAGCCCTGTTGCGTTCCACTAGCATTTTTTGTGTGTTGATTTAATTTCCAGCATCTGCAGATTTCCTGGTGTTTATGTAATTGTGAGGCTTTATAAAGGTCTTCTGTGATCCCACTTGGCGAATTGTGAGGAGGTTTGATCCCTTTATCTGAGCTAGCTCATTCTGAAATTGCAGAGCTCCGGAAAATGATTTCAGGATTCAATGGCTTGTTACCTGAAGAGCGTTTGATGACTCTAAGTCACTCGAATTCGGAAGAATGAAGGGTGACCTAATTTAAACCTATCGAATGATGGAAGTCCTTGATGCAATCTCAAACAAATAACAATGTGACCTACAGGGATGAAGTAATCTCTCCGACGCTGTGGTGTCAATAAATCAAAATCCCTCAATGTCGCAAAAACAAAGGAGCTGGCTGTGGATTAAAGGAGGAATAAAAACGGCATAACCCCTATTGACATCACTGGATCGGGAGTTGAGAGGGTAAACAGCTGTAAGTTTCTCGGCATCCACATTACCGAGGACCTCAAGTGCTGTGTACACACCAGCTGTGTGGTTGTAAAAGGCAAAACCGCGTCCCCTTCACATCAGACGTTTGCGGAAGTTTGGTATGGGCCCCGAAATCCTAAGAATTTTCTACAGGGACGCAACTGAGAGCATCTTGATCGGCAGCATCACTGCCTGGTCTGGGAACTGTGCCTCCCTTAATCGCAGGATCCTGCAGAGAGTGGTGCGGCCAGCCCAGCATGTCTGAACTTGCCAACGTCCCATGATTCAGGGCATTTACAAAGACAGGTGTGAGAGAACCACAATCTATTCCAGCTGCTATCATCCGGGAAGCGGTACCGCATCATCAAAGCCAGGACCAACAAGCTCTTGGACAGCTTTTCCACCAGGCCATCAGACTGATTAACTCATACTCATTTGAGTGTATTTTTATATTACATTTACTGTTCTATTATTATAAATTACAATAAGTTACTATGATCGCACTTTGCACATTTACATGGAGACGTAACGAAAAGATTTTTACTCCTCATGTAAGTGAAGGATGTAAGCCATAAAGTCAACTAAATTCAATTCAGTGATTATGGCAGAATATTTTCTATACTGACAAGGTCTATTAGACTCTAACAGGCAGCCATTTGCTTCTGAATCACCACAGAAGAGAGGGGCGTTCTTTGCGAAGGGAGATGAGTGCAGTGAATCTCTGGAATTCATTATCACCGAATGCTGTGGTGACCAAGTCTGTATGTACAATTAAGGCAGAGCTTGATGGATTCATGACTGATCAAAGCATAAAGGGATACAGAGAGAAGGCAGGAGCTTGGGGTTGAGCGGAAAATTGGATCAACCATGCTAAAACAGCAGGGCAGACACGATGGCTGAACCAAATTGCCTACTCTCTGCTCCCACATTTTATGGTTTTGTGGTGTTATAAATCATGCATAATATTGTAAACATATCCTTTAGTGAAGCAATATTTCCTTTTTTAAAATAATTTATTGTGGGTTTCATATAAATGTATATAAATTGTATTCTCCATCAGCCCACACCTCATGAAGAATACCACCTTTATCGCATCACCATCGACAAGGCAAAGCTGAAGACAGTTCACCAGTTCAGCTACGTGGGGTACACCATCTCGACAGATTCCAAGATCGACAAAGAAATTGACAACAGACTGGCAAAGGCAAACAGCGCATTCGGCAGGCTGCACGAAAGAGTCTGGAGCATCACGCATCTGAAGAAATGCACAAAGATCAGCGTGTACAGAGCAGTTGTACTGACCACCCTACTGTACGGCTCCGAGTCGTGGGTCACCGACCTTCACCACTATGACTCCTTGAATGTTTTCACCAGCGCTGCCTCCGCACCATCCTTAAAATCCACTGGAGTGACATCGTCACCAACAGTGAAGACCTCGAACAGGCAAAGGTCACCAGCATCGAGGCCATGCTGTCGAAGACACAGCTGCGCTGGGCAGGGCACGTCTCCAGGATGAAGGATCATCGCCTGCCCAATATTGTGCTGTATAGCGAAATCTCCACTGACCACCGTGACAAGGAGGGCACCGAAGAAGAGGTACAAGGACTATCTGAAGAAAGCCCTCGCTGCCTGTCACATTGACCATCGTCAGTGCTCTACTCTAGCCTCCGATTGCAAGGTCTGGTGACACATCATTCACCAGTCTGTCTCCTTTGAGACCGCACGCAGGGCTGGCCTTAATGACAAAAGGAGAAGGAGGAAGAACCGTGACACAACAGCACCAAAGGAGAACAGATTTTCCCTTGCAGCCGCTGCGGCCCGGTCTGCCTGTCCCGTATTGGCCTCGTCAGCCACCAGCAAGCCTGCAGCAGACGTGGGCTGCCACCCTCCTAAATCTTCGTTCGCGAAGCCAAGCCATGACAATAATTATTCATCACGACCCCACCATGTCATATTTGCGTCACTCAGTAAAAGTAAAAACGAAGAGAAAACGCTTTCTTTTCCGTTCTGTGAATGTCTTTCTGTTTATTATTTTTATGTTTTGGGGTACTAAACATGACAGTTTTCAAAATGGCAAAATTTTCGCCGTACAAATCTGTTGGAATTATTTGAGGAAATTACAAGCAGGATAGACAACGTAGAATCAATGTACTTGGATTTTCAGAAGGCTGGTTACAAGTTGCCGTAGAGGAGACTGCTTAAAACCGATAAGCCTACATGGTATTACAAGATATATGCTGGCATTTGCTGATGATTGGCTGAATGACAGGTGGCAAAGAGTGACAATAAAGGAAGTCTTTTCTGGTTAGCTGTCAGTGACTTGTGGTGTTCCACAGGGGTCGGTGTTGGGACCAGTTCCTTTGGATGGTGGAATTGATGGGTATTTGGCAATCCTGCGGACGAAACGGTGCTGGGGCAGTTAGTGCTGAAGAAATGCGGTTGCTACAGAAGTGCATACAGTTTAGAGGAATGAATAAGAAGCGGAAAATGGAACATCGTGTCGGAATGTTTATGGACGTGCAGTTTGGTAGAAGGAATAACAGTGTAGTCTATTTTCATAAATGGGAGAACATTCAAAATCTGGATGTGCAAAGACTTCGAAATCCCCATGCAGGAATCATAAAAGGTACATTTCAAGGTTGAGTCCGTGGTGCGTAAGACAAATGCACTTACTGCATACATTTCGAGCAAACTACAATATAAAAGCATGGTTGTAATGTGAGGTTTATAATGCACTGGAGATGCCGCATTTGGAATATTGTGCGTTGTTTTGCGCTACATGTCTAAGACACGATGTGCTGACATTGAAGTCGGTTCAGAAGGTGTTCACGAGACTGATTACTGGAATCAAAATATATGAGGAGCGTTTGATGGCCCTATCGCTGTACTTGCTGAAATTTAGAAGGATGAGCAACGATGCCAATGGAACTATGGAATGTTGAAATACCTAAACAGAGATAGTGCGAAGAGGACGTATCCCCTAGTGTGGGAGTGTGGAAACAGAGGGTGCAACCTCGGAATAGAGGGACAACGATTTAGAACGGAGATAAGGTGGAGTATCTTTAATCAGAGTGTCGTGATTTTGTGGAATTCGCTGTTACAGGTGGCTGTGGAGGTCAGGTTATTCGGCATATTTAAGACTGAGTTTCCTGCTTAAGGTCCCTCGAAGCTCCGTTCCCGCACCTACACATCGAAGTTCTTTTGAAAGTGTACTTTAGCACCTGCCCCAGTCACTTAAAATGGCATATACACACCAGCCTCAAAATGCAAACTTTGCCGCTCAAGTTGCCTTTGAATATTCCCCTTCCCACCCTAAATCGATGCCTCCAATTTATGTGATGCGTGAACCCAACATGATTGAGATGATGTTTTACCTGATTGCTGAGTTGGTACCTTGACCGCAGACACAGCAGAAATCCAGTGTTCAGGGTGCAGGATTGAAAAAAAATACTCGCACGTGTTGCAAGTCTCATAAACGTCTGTCATGTTTATGTACAGTCCAGGTTCCTGTGGTTATCTGGTAATAATATTGCAATCCTGAATGATGTGGGTTGAACAAGTTTAAACTAACTTTGGAATGGGTCGGGACTTTATCATTGGGTGGAATTTTCAAAGGAGCGCATGAGTTCAGCTTTTAGTATTGTTATGTACCCCGTAACTGGGTGTCTTACCAGCAAAGTTAGAAGTGTCCGTTGGAGTCTGGTACTATTTTCAAAACAGTGTTTATTAGTAAAATATACGAATCAATATCAACAATGGAAATATACAGATAATACACGTTAGCAATAACTAAACCTAAAAGTGTGGATATAATAATAATCAATAATAAACAAGCTCTATCGATATCTAGGGGATAATGAATTGTCATATGTGAATATAAAGTTCAGTTCAGTTCATACAGGCTGAGGTAGTTGTTGGTCGATGTGTTGTAATTGTTGGAGAGAGAGAGAGAGAGAGAGAGAGAGAGAGAGAGAGAGAGAGAGAGAGAGAGAGAGAGAGAGAGAGAGAGAGAGAGAGAGAGAGAGCGAGAGAGCGATCAATCTTGATCCATCAACGTGTTGTTGTGGCCATGGCCATTCAGGTATGACCCCTCTGTCCTTTAGCTAGACCGTTCTTCTATGGTGGACTCGTCACCCAGGCAAGGGAGGACACACACATAAGCCCCCACCGGCCTCGCTATAAACACTGTGAGTTAAAATTGACCGATCCTTCGTTCGGTCTCCGATGCCCCACACTTTCTCGTGGGTTCCAACACTTAAGCAGTACTCACTAGTGTGTCTCTTGGTGCGTCTGAAGGGTGTCCCTCCAGACCTCACTTTTATCCCTACTCACGAGGTCTCAGGTGTCAATCAGTTTTGAATGGCTTAGCCCATCAAACCAGCCCACTCCAGCTGTCCACTGAGGAATTTTAATGAACAGAATAGTACCAAGTAAACAGCCCTCTCCGGAACCGTAAGTCTTTACAGGATTCATAATATGGTCTCTCTCCCCCGGTGTTATCTAGCCCTTGTCTGAAGCAAATGTTTCATTCCCAGTATGTTTTGTTCCATCTCTTTCTCTCTCATTAGCAGCCTGGCAACAGTAACGGTTTGTAATTCTCCCAGGGGAGGGGGACATGGGCAACCCTGCACCCTTCTGCCCATCAGAGCTGTTCATCCTTCGTAACAGTATGTCCCTTTTGTTCTTCGGTTCCATACAATATTCTGATATGCACATGTACTTTATTTTCTAATTCGGCCTGCGTGTTTTCTTCTTGGCTGACTGCCGAAAATACCAGGCCAGGAATCTGTAGCGAGTGCCGAAAAAACAGCACAGAATACATCAACAAGTACAAACAAGCTGGATGAACTCAGAGACCCCTCGTCAGGACTGAAGCTTTGACTGTTTGTATCACCGGCTGCTGCCCGACTTGCTGAGTTCATCCAGCTTGTTTGTACGTATTGATTTGACCACAGCATCTGCAGTGTATTTTGCGTGAGCACAGAATACATGTTCATCAAGCGGGATACATAGTTTGGTCATCACGATAGAAAAGTATTTCTCCAAATAAACTATCTCACGTTCCTTCAATAATGTTTGCCGAATGCTGATTTTTGACGAAAAAAGAAAAGAGTAGCTTGAGTTTAGAATGAGTTGTAAGATAAACAATAAGCCAAGGACAATAGAAGGCAGGGAATAAAACAATGTACAACATTTAAAACCATATATTCAATTCATAACTTGGCAGCTGATCTTGTTTCATCGGAAGAATAAAAATATAGCAGTTAATATGCTCAGGGAATATAATATTATCATAAAAATAATGCTTAAGTATCTCAGAAACTGCAGATCGGATGGGATTTTCAGTCTCCAGATTTATACAGAATGAAGCAAAAATCAAAATAAAAGTAAGCAGCTGACAAGAAGGCGGCAGAAACTCAAAATAAACAGGCATCACGACAGTAGTGTGCAGGGTGAATCTGTTAACGCACGAGAAGTTTAAACTTGAATCGACCATTAACCACGAATCTACACTCAGTGGCTAATTTTGTTAGGTGGGGAACGGCCCTAAGTCGCGGTAAGATTATGGCTTTCCACGCTGTTGCTGTATGTCACGGTATTCACCCTGCTCACTATATATCTGCAACAATAAAACAATGCCAATACCAATACAATTTACTTCATATACGTCAGATCGGCTTATCTTTTCGGAAAAATCAGTTGAAAATAATGGAAAATAAAATTTTCAGATCGTGTTGATGACCAGTGGCAAGGAGAGGATAGAGAAGGGGGAAATATGAGAGTAAGGCTTTGCCGTAAGTTTTAATCGAGACAGTTCAATAATACCTGATAATTCCAAATCCCGTCAATGTCATCACTCATCTCGAAGCAAGTGGGCTCCAAATCCTCATCTAAACAACTCTTTATACAGGTCAATCCACTAGCACCGGCACCAATGATGGCGACCCGTTTTGCAGATTTCATGTAAGAGGGCAAAACAACGACATTATGCATACTTAATACAGTAGTGATGGAGTTACATTTCTAAGACAGTATTAATTTCCAAGAATTAGGACAATACAGCAAAGTGAAGCAACGAACAGGAATTACAGTGTCGCAGTTAAAGACGACATCCACATGCATTTCTAGAGCACCAACTAGTTGGGGAAAACCTACACATTCTTTTTACTTAAAGAATACTTAAAACCTGACAGATAGGAAGCTAATTGAATGCTTATTTGGAACTGGATTTCTATGCATGTTACGAAGGGGATCCAGGATGATTATGACAGTATTGAGCAGCAGGAGATTACATCACGGAGATTACATTCATCTGCTTGGTACGGCTCAACATAACAATGTTGAAATTGTTTTATTTTATTTGGGAGACAAAACCTCGTAACAGAGCCTTGTGCCCCAGCAAGCCACCCGGCCCAGCAACGTATCTATTTAACCCTGGTTTAATCATAGGGCAATTTGCATTTAATTAAACCACCAGCTGGCACGTCTTTGGACTGTGGGTGGAAGCCAGATCACACGGTCGTAACCCACTCGATCACGGGATGAAGGTAGAAGCTCGATTCAGATGGCGCCTGAATTGATCTCTGAACTCCAGTGCCTTTATAGAGTCGCGCTATCAGCCCATTTTCACCATATTAAGCGGCTTGTATTATTTTAGTACCGCTGTTAGAAATAGCCGTCTTATTAACCTGACAAAGGAAAGATTGCATCATTTGTCGATATTATGGAAATAGTGCATTCTGGTTTCTAAACCCAATTTCTTTTTCTTTTTTTTGGTTCATGTCCCTTCATTCTCATTTGCCAGTCGCCTTCATTCTCTATCTCTGGTTCTTTCCAATTACGCCAATGCCGGCAATATAACTTTATCTGCAAGTTTTATCATCGAAGGCTAAAACATCTCCAGTGACTGTCCTCATAATGTCAGCATTTTGCAGGACAGCAACCAAAGCTTCTACAAATCTGACTGTTAATTAATCATTGTTCAGGAAGCTTGGAAGGCGAAAGGCGGAGAACTATCCGCTCCTTATATTAGTTACTCCCGCTGACAAGGTGTTAAGGTTAATAATTACAAAAGAAATAACTGATACATCAGACGATGTTCAGGCTTGTGGAAGAAATATCTTATTTTGAAATTCTTCTCGAACGGTCTACTCGATAATTAGCTATAGAGTCTTAAAGCTATATTATTATTGTATTTTACTAATTTAATTATTTCCAACACCCGATAAAAGGAATTCATGCTAAGTTGCTTGCTCAGATTCGCATAACAAATGAACTCAATGTTTGTGCTCCGTTTATAGAAACATAGGGACATAGAAAACGTACAGCAAAATACAGGCCCTTGACCCACAATGCTATGCCGATCATCTACTTAAGGTTACCCAAACACTCACCGTTCTCTGTGTAAAAACACTTACCCTGTCATACTCTCTGTACCTACTTCCATGCGCTTTAAATCTATGCACCCTCGTGTTAGCCATTTCAGCCTTGGGGGAAAAAAGCCTCTGACTACCCACACGATCAATGCCTCTCATTATCTTATACACCTCTCATCCTCCGTCGTTCTAAGGAGAAAGGGGCAAGTTCACTCAACCTATTCTCATAAGGCATCTCCTCAATCCACGCAACATCCTTTTAAATCTCCTTTGCACCCTTTCTGTAGTTTCCACATCCTTCCTGTACTGAGGTGACAAGAAGTGAGCACAGTACTCCAAGTGGGGTCTGACCAAGCTCCTATATAGCTGTAACATTACCTCTCGGTTTTTGAATTCAAACCCACGATGGATGAAGGGCCATGCACTTTATGCCTTTTTAACCACACAGTCAACGTCCGCGCATCTATGTTCAATCCCTGTTATGACAAGCAACTTTCCAAATTATATCATCATTGCGCAATCGGCCTGTAACGCTACATTCGGGGAACTAAGTTCTTTTTCTTCAAGATCCCTCAGTTTTACATCACCTTACTGGACTTTAGATGTGCGCCGGACCGTACTGCAAGAGTTGCTCGTGGAAGTATATTCGTATCAACAATCCTCCGCTACTTCATCAATGACCTTCCTTCCGTCATAAAGTCTGAACTGGGGATGTTCGCTGATGACTGCACAATGTTCTATAACATTCCTGACTGCTCAGGTAGTGAATTTTTACCCTAATGTATTTGACAATATCCAGGCTTGCTCTAACAAATGAATTCGATCCAAGCAAGTGCTTGGCTAGGCTTTGTATGTAAGTTTTCGACCGTTAATGTAAACAACCTTTGGAATTTAGCTGGAAACTTTAGCATTGCAACACCAGATAAAAGGAATCCATGCCAAAATCGCTTACGCAGATTTGCCTAACGATTGAACGTAATGTTTGAAACATTGTGTTCCATTCTGATCAATAAAGTTCTCCAAACTCAGAACTTAACACTGTTCGAAAAGCAGCCTCACTGACTCTTGCATAACTGCAACAGAACTTCCTCGCTTTTGTGCTAAATGCCATGAGTGATGACATCCAACTTTCCAAAAGCTTTCTTCTTCGCTCTATCAACCTGTACCCATAAATTCAGGGAACTGGAGTACTTTTACTTCGAGAACCCTGGGTTTTAAAACCAGGCTTGGGCTATTACGAGTAAAGTAACATTCGAGCCAAATAAGAGCCAGGATAAGACCATTTCCAACAAGTGGGGCTCTTACCATTGTCCCTTGACATTCAGTGGCATCACCATCGCTGAATCCCCGACGGCCAACATCCTGGGAGCTACCATTGACAGGAAACTTAACCTGTCTAGCCATATAAACGGCATGGCTACCACAGCAGGTCAAAGGCTAGGAATCCTGCGGTGAGAAAGCCTAATAGACTAAAAAAAAAAGCCCTTTTCTTCAGCATAGAGACAGAATAGAGGGGCATTCTTTTCTAAAGGTGCTGAGGAGAAATTCTTTTCACAACAGCGTAGTGAACCCGGAATTATTTGTCACAGGCAGCTTTAATGACCGCGTCTGTATGTACATTTAAGGCAAAGGTTGATGGACTCTTGATAGGTCAAGGAATGCAGGGATACAGGGAGAAGGCAGGTGATTGGGGCTGAGAAGAAAATAGGATCAACCATGATTAAATAGGTGAGAAGACTCGATGGCCCAAATGGCATAACTATGCTCCTATATTTTATGGTTTTACAGTGTTATAAAACTTGAATAATACAGTATTGTAAATATATCTTTCGCAGAAGCATTATTTGCTTTTTAAAAAGGACAATAATTGTGGGTTACTTTTAATAGTTACAGAACACAGAACATAGAACATAGAATAGTACAGCACATTACAGGCCCTTTGGCCTACAATTTTGTGCCGACCCTCAAAACCTGCCTCCCATATAACCCCGCACCTTAAATTTCTCTATATAGCTGTCTAATAGTCTCTTAAACTTCACTCGTTTATCTGCCTTCACCACTGCCTCAGGCAGTGCATTCCACGCACCAACCACTCTCTGACTGAAAAACCTTCCTCTAATATCCCTGTTGAAATTCCCTCCCCTTACCTTAAAGTCATGTCCTCTTGTACTGAGCAGTGGTATCCTGGGGAAGAGGCGCTGGCTGTCCACTCTGTCTATTCCTCTTAATATCTTGTACACCTCTATCATGTCTCCTTTCATTCTTCTTCTCTCCAAAGAGTAAAGCCCTAGCTCACTTAATCTCTAATCATAATCCATACTCTCTAAACCAGGCAGCATCCTGGTATATCTCCTCTGTACCCTTTCCAATCCTTCCACATCCTTCCTATACTGAGGCGACCAGAACTGGAAGCAGTACTCCAAGTGTGGCCTAACTAGAGTTTTATAGAGCTGCATCATTACATCGTGTCTCTTAAACTCTATCCCTCGACTTATGAAAGCTAACACCCCATAAGTTTTCTTAACTACCCTATCTACCTGTGAGGCAACTTTCAGGGATCTCTGGACATGTACCCCCAGATCCCTCTGCTCCTCCACACTACCAAGTATCCACCCATTTACTTTGTACTCTGCCTTGCAGTTTGTCCTTCCAAAGTGTACCACTTCACACTTCTCCGGGTTGAACTCCATCTGCCACTTCTCAGCCCACTTCTGCATCCTATCAATGTCTCTCTGTAATCTTCGACAATCCTCTACACTATCTACAACACCACCAACCTTTGAGTCGTCTGCAAACTTGCCAACCCACCCTTCTACCCCCACATCCAGGTCGTTAATAAAAATCACAAAAAGTAGAGGTCCCAGAACAGATCCTTGTGGGACACCACTAGTCACAACCCTCCAATCTGAATGTACTCCCTCCACCACGACCCTCTGCCTTCTGCAGGCAAGCCAATTCTGAATCAACATTGCCAAACTTCCCTGGATCCCATGCCTTCTGAATTTCTGAATAAGCTTACCGTGTGGAACCTTGTCAAATGCCTTACTAAAATTCATGTAGGTCATATCATCTGCACCACCCTCATCTACATGCCTTCTCACCTCCTCAAAGAACTCTATCAGGCTTGTTTGGCACGATCTGCCCTTCACAAAGCCATGCTGACTGTCTCTTATGAGACCATGATTCTCTAAATGCCCATAGATCCTATCTCTTAGAATTTTTCCAACAGCTTTCCCTCCACAGATGTAAGGCTCACTGGTCTATAATTACCTGGACTATCCCTACTAAATGCTCTGAACAAAGGGACAACATTCGCCTCCCTCCAATCCTCCGGTACCATTCCCGTGGACAACGAGGACATACAAATCCTAGCCAGAGGTTCAGCTATCTCTTCCCTTGCCTCGTGGAGCAGCCTGGGGAATATTCCATCAGGCGCCGGGGACCTATTCGTCGTAATGTTTTTTAACAACTACAACGCCTCCTCTCCCTTAATATCAACATGCTCCAGAGCATCAACCTCACTCATATTGTCCTCACCGTCATCAAGTTCCCTCTCAGTGGTGAATACCGAAGAGAGGTATTCATTGAGGACCTCACTCACTTCCACAGCCTCCAGGCACATCTTCCCACTTTTATATCTAATGGGTCCTACCATCACTCCTCTCATCCTATTGTTCTTCCCATAATTGAAGAATGTCTTGGGGTTTTCCTTTATCCTACTCGGCAAGGCCGTCTCATGCCCCCTTCTTGCTCTTCTCAGCCCCTTCTTAAGCTCCTTTCCTGCTACCCTATATTCCTCAATAGACCCATCTGATCCTTGCTTCCTAAACGTCATGTATGCTGCCTTCTTTCACCTGACTAGATTTTCCACTTCACCTGTCACCCTTGGTTCCTTCACCCTACCATTCTTTATCTTCCCCACCGGGGCAAATTTATCCCTATCATCCTTCAAGATATCCCTAAACATCGACCACATGTCCATAGTGTATTTCCCTGCAAAAACATCATCCCAATTCACACCCGCAAGTTCTAGCCTTATAGCCTCATAATTTGCCCTTCCCCTATTAAAAATTTTCCTGTCCTCGCTGATGTTATCCTTTTCCATGATAATGCTAAAGGTCAGGCAGCGGTGATCACTGTCCCCCAGATTCTCACCGACTGACAGATCTGTGACCTGACCCGGTTCGTTACCTGATACTAGATCTAGTATGGCATTCCCCCTAGTCGGCCTATCAACATACTGTGACAGGAATCCATCCTGGACACACTTAACAAATTCTACCCCATCTAAACCCTTGGAACTAATCAAGTGCCAATCAATATTGGGGAAGTTAAAGTCGCCCATGATAACAACCCTGTTATTTTTGCACTTTTCCAAAATCTGCCTCCCAATCTGCTCCTCGGTATCTCTGCTGCTACCAGGGGGCCTATAGAATATTCCCAGTAGAGTAACTTTTCCCTTCCTGTTCCTTACTTCCACCCATACTGACTCAAAAGAGGATCCTGCTACATTACCCACTCTTTCTGCAGCTGTAATAGTATCCCTGACCAGTAATGCCACCCCTGCTCTATCCCTTTCAAAACACTGAAATCCAGGAATATTGAGAATCCATTCCTGCCCTGGTGCCAGCAAAGTCTCCGTAATGGCCACTACATCATAATTCCATGTATGTATCCAAGCTCTCAGTTCATCACCTTTGTTCCTGATGCTTCTTGCATTGAAGTACACAATCTTTAGCCCTTCTACCTTACTACCTTTATACCCTTTATTCTGCTGCTCTTTCCTCAAAGCTTCTCTATATGTTAGATCTGGCTTTACTCCATGCACTTCTTTCACTGCTCTATCGCTCCGGGTCCTATCCCCCTTGCAAATTAGTTTAAACCCTCCAGAACCATGCTAGCAAACCGACCAGCAAGGATATTGCTCCCCCTCGAGTTCAGGTGCAACCCATCCAATCTGTACAGGTCTCACCTTCCCCAGAAGAGATCCCAATTGTCCAAAAATCTAAATCCCTGCCCCCTGGGCCAACTCCTCTGCCACGCATTCAACTGCTATCTTCTCCAATTCTTACCATCACTATCACGTAGTAACGGCAGCAATCCTGAGAACGCCACCCTGAGGTCCTGTTCTTCAGCCTTCTACCTAGTTCCCGAAACTCACACTTCAGGTCCTCATCCCTCTTCCTGCCTATGTCGTTGGTCCCAACATGTATCACGACTTCTGGTTGCTTTCCCTCTCGTATCAGGATGTCATGCACCCGGTCAGAGACATCCCGGACCCTGGCACCTGTGAGGCAACAAACCATGCGGGTTTCCTTCTCACGTCCACAAAATCTCCTGACTGCTCATCTGACTATAGAGTCTCCAATGACGACAGCTCTCCTCTTCTCCATCCCGTCCTTCTGCATCACAGGGTCAGACTCAGTGCCAGATGCCCTGCCATCGTAGCTCACACCTGGTTGGACGTCCTCACCAACAGCATCGAGAACGGTAAACTCATTATTCAGGGGAATGGTTACAGGGGTGCTCTGCACTATCTGACTACTCTCCTTCGCTTTCCCCCATCAGACTGTCACCCAGCGACCTGCTTCCGGCAGCCTATGTGTGACTACCTCCCTGTAGCTCTCATCTATGACTGCCTCATTCATGTGTGTGTGTGTGTGTGTGTGTGTGTGTGTGTGTGTGTGTGTGTGTGTGTGTGTGTGTGTGTGTGTGTGTGTGTGTGTCTAACAACTTAACAATTTAATCCATCCGACTATATTCAAGATTGTGACAGAGGACTCACTGTATGACATTCTCCTCTAATAGTTCGCTTGCTACCTAGTTATCTAGTCTTAAAACTTTATTATTGTTGTGTTATACTAATCGAAAGGTTTTCTCGGCACTGAAGAATTTCCTGGGGTTAATGTTTGTCAAGAATGCTTCCCTTGATATCAATGGCAATATCTCTGTTTCATATTCCAAGTCTCCTTCTATTAAGCTCCGAAATAGATGATTGCAATCTTTGAATCGAGGACGTTGCTTACTTACTTTCCGTCAGAACTTGTCCTGATTAAACTGACATCCAGAATACATGGACCATCATCCAAATTGTAAAGACTTAAAAAAAAACCCACCGTGAAAGTCATCTAAAATAACTCTCGTGTTTATAATGCATTTATCTACTTAGCATTCCCGATATTTTCATCCAGAGTTGCTGAGGTAATCTTTGTCCTTTCTTGTTAAACTTAAACAATACGACTAGAAGATATAGCAGCAGAAATAGGCTTCTTTGCTCATCGAGTCTGCTCCGCCATTTCATCATAGCTGATCCATTTTGCCTCTCAGCTCCAATATCCTGTCATCTCCCTGCATTCCTTCATACCCGAACCATTCAAGAATTTATCAGCTTCCGCCTTAAATATACGTTAAAGACTTGGCTTCCAGACACCCCAGGGCAATAAATTTCACGGATTAACTACTCCTAGCGGGAAGAAATTCCTCCTCTACTCCGTTCAGCATAGTGCAGCATGAGTAGACTTTTCTTCTTGTTCGGTGGTATCAATTTCAAAAAGATTGGATTAATTGAAATTTGTTGTAGATATTTTGTATCGCAGTCCGCAATGCTTTCTCAGTAGTTTATTCTGTTTTATACCTGCATAGCTGTTGTCCTCTGTTAGTCTGACTTTACGGTTATTTTATTACACAGGTTCCTCGAATTGCTTGGTGTGTTTAATGCAAATTCCATCAGCAAATTTCCTTTCTTGGCCAATAATTAATTTGACGTCAAGGGAATATATTCGATACTGTTCATATTAGTCTATACTCTGAAATAATTTCCATTTCTATATCGATTCGCCTGCCCAGTCATTCACTTTGTGACGTGTCGCATCAGAATTCCCTAGAAACAGACGCAGTCACTCCAAGCACTCTTTACGTCTCGTATCTGTCTGTCTGCCAAACTGTTTTTCACTTTACCTCTTTCTACACAGAGACGCAAAGAGACACAAAGATGTTTATGTAACTGACCCTCTGCAAACATCTTGAAGGTTTTCAGCCCGAGTGAATATTGAACCTGCAGTATGTTGCTAAAAAAACGATCATCTCTCTCCCTCCATACTAAAGATTACATGAAGCACTTCCTGCAGTGTAAACCAAGACGAAAATTCTAACGGATTATTTTCAATTTTCGAATTCTTTGGTGCTTTCCCTTCGGAACTGTGTTGTGGGTCACACAAGAAAAAAAAGTGCACACTTGAAACAAAATAAGTGCAAAAGCAACCAACACGCACAAAATGCTGGTGGAACACAGCAGGCCAGGCACTGTCGACGTTTCGGGCCGAGACCATTCGTCAGGACTCCAAAAGCAACTATTTAATTATGACTCCGGCTATCACAACTGTCAGCTGTCACATTGAGGACTCATCTTGGAATTAAAATACACACACACACACAGACACACAGACACAGACACACAGACACACACACACACACACACACACACACACACACACACACACACACACACACACACACACACACACACACACACACACACACACACACACACACACACTCTAGTCTTCACCACTTCTCTTCCACACAATAAGTTTTAGTAGTATTGCCTTTTCCACTGTTTCTGTTCTCTCATTTAATCTATTTGTTCTTTTTAAAATAAGCTATATAGCATTTGAAGTATAAAGTGCAGCTATAAATGAAATTATCTGTATTATTGTTGTTGTAATATTATTATAGCACAATATGGTTGCAAATAGACAAAAATAAATTGATTCACACACAAATCAGTGAGAGAAATGACAGCAACGGGATGAGGCAATCCTTCTGATGTAGGGCCTGTATTCTGTTGTGGCAATCCGGAGACACAAAATGTGTATTGGAGACTCTGTTTTTTTCTTCTTTTTTTAAAATTGAGTTTTCAATGGTTACAGAAGAAGAAAAAAATGTTATCAACCCTTCCCCCTCCCCTTAACCCCTCCCCCTAACATAACATATCCCTATAGAAAGAAGGAAAAAGAAAGAGAAGAAGAAAGAAAGAAAGAAAGAATGCCTGGATATCGAAAGATCCCCATATGCTCCACGGCGTTCATAATAACTTTAGTATATATATTTCTTTCTTTCCCCAAATAACCAATAATTTTATCTTCAGAGCATCTATATATTTAATCCTGTCTTTTATAAATAAGGGTGCCAAATTTTCAGAAATGTTTCATATTTATCTCTTAAATTATAAGTAATTTTTTCAAGTGGAATACAGCTGAAGATTTCCTTCTTCCAACGGTCTATACTTAAGTATGAATCAGATTTCCAAGTAACTGCAATAGCCTTTCTGGCTACTGCCAATGCAATTTTTATGAATTCTTTCTGATATTTATTCAATTTGGGTTTCGGTTTTATCCCTTCGATATCACCTAATAAAAATAGTATTGGGTTATGTGGAAGTTGTGTTCCAATAATTTGTTCTAGTAAAACTCTTAAATTTGTCCCATAAGGTTGAATTTTGGAACAAGGCCAAGTAGAATGTGAAAAAGTACCAATTTCTTGATTGCATCGAAAACATTGATCAGATAAATTTGGGTTTAATTTATTTATTTTTTGTGATGTAATATATAATTGATGTAAAAAGTTATATTGCACTAATCTTAACCGGACATTTGTTGTATTTGTCATACTGTCGAGACATAGTCTTGACCAACTTGTTTCTTCAATTTTAATGTTCAAGTCAATTTCCCATTTTTGTCCTGACTTATGAATTCCTGGTTTAATTGCCTGTTTTTGAATCAAACTATACATACAAGAGATCATTTTTAAAATTTTTCCTTTTTGAATTAAAGTTTCTATTTCACTAGGTTTCGGCAATGACACTGTTTGACCCAATTTATCTTTTCAATAAGCCCTTAATTGGAAATAACAAAAAAGAGTGTTATTTGATATTTTGTATTTATTCTTTAATTGATCAAATGACATTAAAATACCTCCTTCAAAACAATCTCCGATATATCTAATCCCTTTTTGAAACCATTTGTATAAAAGTTGATTGTCCATTGCAAAAGGAATAAGTTTATTTTGAATTAAAGATCTCTTTGCTAATAAAGATTTCCTCATCTCAACGTCAACATTTATTTTGTTCCATAGATCAATTAAATGTTTTAATATAGGAGATTCTTTCTTTTCCCGTATCCATTTGGATTCCAATTTATATATAAAATCTTCTGGTGTATTTTCTCCTATTTTATCTAGTTCTATTCTTATCCATGCCGGCTTATCTTTATCAAAACAAAGATGCAATGAATCTAAGTTGATTTGCTTCATACTAATTCTTAAAATTTGGAAGTTGTAAACCTCCTAGATCAAACTTCCACGTCAATTTTTCCAACGATATTCTTGACATCTTACCTTTCCAAAGGAACTTCCTCACACATTTATTTAACTCTTGAAAAAGTCTCTAGGGTAGTTGTATTGGTAGTGTTTGGAATAAGTATTGTAATCT
Source organism: Hemitrygon akajei (assembly GCF_048418815.1). NCBI lineage: Eukaryota > Metazoa > Chordata > Chondrichthyes > Myliobatiformes > Dasyatidae > Hemitrygon > Hemitrygon akajei. Next base: position 4,471,497 of record NC_133147.1, read on the forward strand.
AGGGAATATATTCATTTTTACAGCATTTACTCTGCCTACTAATGTTATGGTAATATGGTAATAATGGTAATATCATCCATTTATCAAGATTTTCTTGAATGTTTTTTCAATAATGGTAAATAACTTAATTTATGTAAGTTCTTTATATCGTTATCAGCTCTTATACCTAAATATTTTATACCATTTAACGGCCATCTAAATTGAGTTATTAATCGACATTGACTATAATCTCTTTTAGTAAGACGTAGAATTTCACTTTTATCCCAATTTATTTTGTAGTCTGACATTTTCCCATATTCTTCCAATCTAGAAGATAACTTACGCAGAGAATACAAAGGGTTTGTTAAATAAATCAGAACATCGTCAGCAAATAAATTAATCTTGTATTCTTCCTGGTTAACTCTAATACCCTTAATATCTGGGTCCGTTCTAATTAATTCAGCTAATGGTTCTATTGCCAACACAAATAAAGCAGGTGATAATGGACAACCTTGCCCAGTTGACCTTGTTAACTGAAATGATGTAGAAATTTGACCATTTGTCACTACCTTAGCTTTGGGATTAGTATTTAAGGTTTTAATCCATTTTATGAAGGATGTTCCTAATCCATATTTTTCCAATACCTTAAATAAGAAATCCCATTCCAATCTATCAAGTACTTTTTCTGCAACTAAAGCAACTGTCACACTCAGTTCCTCCTTCTATTGTGCCAAATGAATTATGCTAAGTAACCGGGTTACATTTTCTGCCGATTGCCTATTTTTAATAAATCCTGTTTGGTCCATATGTATTTATTTTGGTAAGTATTTAGATAATCTACTAGATAACATTTTTGCTGTTATTTTACAGTCAGTGTTTAATAAAGAAATAGGTCTATATGATGTTGGCTTTAAAAGATCTCTATCTTTTTTTTGGCAATACTATTAAAATAGCTGTCGAGAAAGATTCTGGAAGTTTATGCGTTCTTTCCGCTTGATGTATTAACTCCATAAAAGGAGGAATTAGTAAATCTTTAAACTTCTTGTAAAATTCGGGTGGAAAACCATCTTCTCCTTGGGATTTATTACTCTGAAGTGATCCTAGAGCTTCTTCAACTTCTTTTAATGTAAAAGGCCTACCTAATCCCTTCTGTTCTTCTGAATTCAATTTTGGAAGAGTTATTTGTGATAAAAACCTTTCTGTCTTGATATTATCATTTTTTTGATTCTGATTGATACAGGTCGGAATAAAAATTCTTAAAAGCGTCATTAATTTCTAAAGGTTTATAAGTAATTTTATTTACACTTGTTCTGATTGCATTTATCGTTTTGGAAGTCGGGTCTGTTTTTAACTGCCAAGCAAGAACCTTATGTGATTTTTCACCTAGTTCGTAATATCTCTGTTTAGTTCTTATAATTGCTTTTTCTGCTCGATATGTCTGAAGTGTATTATATTGTAACTTTTTGTTAGCAAGTTGTCTTCGTTTTTCTTCTGTCATATATCTTTGAGATTCTTTTTCTAATTTTGTAATCTCTTTTTCCAATTGATCTATTTCTACCATATATTCCTTCTTGATATTTGAAGTGTAGCTTATTATCTGGCCTCTCAAATATGCTTTCATTGCTTCCCACTGTATACATTTATCATCAAGTGTGTGAATTTGTACCTAAAAAAAAACTGAATCTGCTTTTTCATAAAATCAGAAAAATCTTGACGTTTTAATAATATTGAATTAAATCTTCATCTGTAAATCGATTCCTCTTTATCTATTATTATCATTGTCATTATCAAGGGAGAGTGATCTGACAATATTCTTGCTTTATATTCCGTTTTTTTCACTCGGGCTTGAATATTTGTTGATAATAGAAAAAAATCTATCCTTGAATAAGTTTTGTGTCTTTTTGAATAAAATGAATAATCTCTTTCTTTTGGGTTGATTCTTCTCCATATATCAATCCAATTTAAATCTTTCATCAATGATAAAGTTAATTTTGCTACTTTTGATTTTATAACACCCTTTGTTGATCTATCTAATACTGGGTCTAAACAAAATTTAAAGTCTCCACCTATTAATATTTTATCATGTGCGTCAGCCAAATTCAAAACGACCTCGTATAAATTTTACAACATTTTCATTTGGTGCATAAATATTCCTTAGAGTCCATAATTCTGAAAAAAGTTGACAATGTATGGTTACATATCTCCCCGCCGAATCAATTAATACATTTTGTATTTCAATTGGTAAAGTTTTATTAACCAAAATTGCAACTCCCTTCGCCTTTGAGTTAAATGAAGCTGCAATAACATTTCCAACCCAATCTCTTTTTAATTTCTGATGTTCTATCTCTGTTAAGTGTGCTTCTTGTAAAAAAAGCTATATTTATTTTCATTTTCTTAATGTATGTTAAAATTCTTTTTCTTTTCACCGGTCCATTAAGCCCATTAACATTAAAACTTTAAAAGATCAGTAAATTAGTCATTGTTTTTAATAGGGTTGCTCCAATCTATAATAATACCAAATCTTTCAATTTTCATGGTACCTTGGGGAATCTTTTTAAAATTTTCCATATTGTTATGTGTCTCCCCATCGATCATCCAGGCAAAGAAAGAAAGATAGAAGGAAAATAGATTATAAAGAAAAAAAACCCCACTAATGTTGTGGATGAAAAAAAAACACAATATTAACACCCTCTGTTGTACGGGTCTTGGCAATCGCCATGATTACACACGTGAATCCCATAGCAATCGATACGAAGTTCCCCCAGCTCCCCCGTAACATAAAAATGTATATATATGAGAAGAAAAAAAGTAATATCACTACTCTCAATTAACATTTCTCAAATTTTTACCTTTCTCCCCTTGTATCATATAATTAAGAATATATTTAAATATTCTTCTGTCCTTAAATATCCGTGAATCCATTCACTGTCTCTATCTTCATCTTTAATCCGTTTCACTTTTAAATCTTTGGACATAGTTAGCGAATATTTGGGAGTTTTTGTGCAAGCTCTTCCGCGTCTCGATAATCGGTAAAAAATCTTCTTTTTCCCTCTTCCAAAAAAATTATCAGTGTTGCCGGATGACGCATTATAAATTTGTCACCGGGAGACGCTCATGGAGTGAGTACTGTTTTAGATTCGCTCCATAACCTTTACTTTTTTTAACCTTTGATCACCCTTATTCAACTTATTTTTACCTACACCAAAAGATTCTTGCTATTTTTTTGGACTTATCGTTAAGAGTTTATTGTGAATTTTTGAAGATATGTACTCAGAAATGGCCCTTAGATCTAAAGGACGAGAACCTGGGCGGAACCCGAATGGTAATGGAAAGAAGCAAGCTGATCCGCAACGCACTGAATTAACTTACGAATTGTTATTGGAGGTTTTGGATATAAATTTGATGAATAACAACAAATTTTTAAACAAGATATAAAGGCTTTTCGAGATTATATGGATAAGACGGATTCAGTAATTAACCAGCCGCAAGTTCTTATCGCATCTCTGCAAGAAGACGCTCGGAAACGAGATTTGATAATTGAAAAATTGCAACAGGACTTACTTTCGACTACTAAACTGGTGGAAACACTTAAAACCAAGAGTGTCGACTTTGAGAATCGGTCCAGAAGACAGAACCTACATATACTTGGTCTCCCAGAAGGTATCGAAAAAGACGACCCCAGGGAGTATTTTGCTCAACTTTTAAAGGATGCGTTCCCGACTGTTTTCCCAGACAGCCCGCCGTTACTTGATCGCGCGCATAGAATTATGCGTCGATCACCGAGTGCTTCAGCTAAACCTTCGGTTGTAATTGTCCGGTTCCATTATGTACATACTAAAGAACAACTTATTCGTGTGGCTCGACGTGTAGGTATGATTAAATTTCAAGATCACAATTTCCGCTTAGTGGAAGATTTTAGTCGTGAGGTAATGAGGGAACGGCTTCTTTTTAAACCGCTGATGTCTGAATGTTATGAGAAAAACTTAAAACCAGCGCTCTTATACCCTGCGAAGCTCAGAATTTCTCCACCGAACACTCCTCGCCGAGTTTTTCTTTCTACATTTGAAGCGAGAAGTTTTCTGAATGAGAACTTCCCTACTGCTATGGGCTCTCAGGCCGAATGAATGAGTGATTTTGATCGTGTAAGATGGTTTTCGATCTTCCAAACCAGATTTGGCTTCTGGGTGTTGGTGTAGGTTTACTCTACACTTTATACTCAAGTTCAAGTGTTCTTTCGACATATTAATCGTTTTGTTTTACACACTTTAACCATTATACTGTATCGCTGACTATTTTCTGTTCCTTCGAAGGTGTATTTTTAATCCTTCGAAGGTGAATACTTTTTAACTAAGATTGTGGTTTTTTGATAAAACATTTTTGGTGTTTTTTAAGATGGCGCTATTTTTTTTCTCTTGTCTTCTTCCTACAATGCATCGCTTATCACAGTTTAATTTTTTTTTGGTTTGTTTGCGTTTTAACCCGATTTATAAGTTTTTAGTGATTATATTTTCTTCGTTTTTTTTCTACTACCAATTATATTAAGAAGTCTGGTTCTAGTATAGTGATTATAATTTTTAAAGTTTGGGTGTTTATTTTATATATATCCTTTATATATGGAGTGGTCTTCCGCTGATATGGGGGTAGGGTTAGTTTCATTTTTGCTTTTTCCCGGCCTTTTTTTGGCTCTGGTTTTTTTTTCTCTTTCTTGAGTGGGAGGGGGTGGTCTTTTTTCTAATTCTATATTTTTTCTATCATTTTTTTTTAGTTTTTTCATTTGGGCTGATTTTGAACTACAAATATGTCCGCGATGTCGTCACTTCCGGGTTCGCTTTTAAATTTTTGTTCTTCTTTCCGGGGCATGAGTTTGTAATTTGGTTAACCCTTTTTATACCAAAGGGTTGATCTTAGAACTATGGCTCAGACCATTAACTTTGTTTCTTGGAATACTAATGGTTTAAACCATCCGATTAAACGAAAGAAGATTTTCAAAGTATTCCAAAGAATACCATATCATTTTTGTACAAGAAACTCATGTGAGGATGGAGGACAATTATCGCTTTTTTAGGTTTTGGCGGGGCAACAATATCATTCGAATTCGAATGCCAAAGTAAAGGGAGTTTCAGTTTTTATTGACTCCTCTATCACATTTGTCCAACATGATATCTTTTCGGATCCGAATGGTAGATTTTTGTTAATTACGGGTTTACTTTTTAATAAAAAGGTTGTAATGGTTAATGTCTATGCTCCAAATGTGGATTGCCCTGATTTTTTAAAGTCCTTACTTACTTTTTTACCTAATCTAAATGAATATAAGTTAATAATGGGTGGTGATTTTTATTGTATAAATCCTTTGATGGATAAATCTATATCTACTCAGACTGTACCCAATAAGTCGGCCACGTGTATTAACTCTTTTTTGACTGATAATGGAATTTTTGATATTTGAAGATTTCGGCATCCTAAGGACAAAGAGTTTTCTTTTTTCTCACATGTTTATCATTCTTATTCGAGAATTGATTATTTTTGTATTGACTCTTGTTTGGTTCCTTCGGTAAATGGTTGTTATTATGATAGTATAGCTATTTCTGACCATGCTCCATTAAAACTTTCTATTAAATTTATGGACACAGTTCATAATGCTAGACAATGGCGGTTTGATTCTACCTTATTGCAAGATCCGGACTTTATTAAATTTATGAATGAACAGATCGATTTCTTCTTCTCAACCAACTCCACGGAAGATATTTCTTACGGAACACTTTGGGACACTTCTAAAGCATATATGCGTGGACAGATTATTTCTTATTCTGTTGGTCTGAGCAAAAGCATAAAGAAGGAAACTCTTTTATTGGTTGATAAAATTAAAGAGATTAACAAGAAATATTTGATTACTCCTAGTAAGGAGCTTTACAAACAAAGCGTTGAACTTCAAACAGAATATAGTTTATTACTTACATCTTCGATTGAAAATCAACTGATGAAGTCCAGATCTGATTTTTATATACATAGTGGTAAATCGGGTAAACTATTAGCTAGTCAATAGAAGAATGTTTTGGTTAAACGTCAAATTACTAAGATCCGTCAGCAAAATGGGGATTTGACAAATAACCATGATGAGATAAATAAATCATTTCAAGATTTTTATACTTCCCTGTATCATTCTGAATTTCCTCAGGATTGCAGTGCCATGTGTGATTTTCTTGGGAAATTGAATTTCCCAAGATTATCACCAGATGATCTTTCAATATTGGAAACTCCTATGACTGATGCAGAAATCAGAGGGGTTATTTCTTCCATGAATTCAGGGAAAGCACCTGGTCCGGATGGGTATACAGCAGAATTTTTTAAATGTTTTTCCGCTACTCTCTCTCCTTGGTTATATAAGGTTTTTGAAGAAGCAATTAGATTGGGCAATTTGCCACAATCTTTTTATAGAGCTTCTATTTCTTTAATATTGAAGAAAGATAAAGACCCTTCTGATTGTGCATACTATAGACCAATATCCTTACTGAATGTAGATTCCAAGATTTTTTCCAAGTTACTTGCATCCAGATTGGAGAAGGTATTACCCCAAATTATTTCGGAGGATCAAACCGGTTTTTTTAAAAATCGTTATTCTTTTTTTAATGTTAGGAGGTTATTGAATATTGTGTATACTCCTTCACATAATATCTCAGAATGTGTTATTTCATTAGATGCGGAGAAAGCATTTGATAGAGTTGAATGGCCATACTTATTTAATGTGCTGGAGAAGTTTAATTTTAGTCCGACATTCATTTCCTGGATTAAACTGATTTATCATACCCCAGTAGCCTCGATGGTTACTAATAATCAAAGATCTCCCTTTTTTCGTTTATTTCGGTGCACTAGACAAGGCTGTCCTCTTAGTCCACGATTATTTGATATTGCTTTAGAACCCTTGGCAATTGCTAACAGAGAATCACAGGATATTCTTGGTATTAATCGTGGGACAGTTATTCAAAAGTTATCTTTGTATGCAGATGATTTATTATTATTTCTGTCCAATCCTGAGAAATCTATTCCTGTAGTTTTATCATTGTTGGCTCAATTTAGTGATTTTTCTGGGTATAAGTTAAATCTTAATAAGAGTGAATTGTTTCCTTTAAATAGACAGGTCCCAATTTATGGAAACTTAACTTTTAAATTAGTTAATGATTCTTTTATTTACTTAGGGATTAAAATCACAAAAAACCACAAAAGACTTATTTAAGGTTAATTTTGTACCCTTAATTGATCAGATTAAATGCTTGTTTACTAAGTGGTCACCATTATCTTTATCTATGATAGGTCGAATTAACACTATTAAGATGGTTATTTTACCTAAGTTCTTATATATTTTTCAAGCGGTACCAATTTTTATTCCGAAATCTTTTTTTTAACTAATGTTGATTCAAAAATTTCCTCATATATTTGGCAGTATAAAAAGCCTAGGTTTGGTAAAATATACTTACAGAAGGCAAAGAAGGAAGGTGGATTAGCATTGCCTAATTTTAGATTTTATTATTGGGCAGTTAATATCAGATATTTGATATGTTGGTTGAAAGATTTGGATGGATCTTTTAGCCCTCATTGGGTGAGCCTGGAAATTGAATCGGTACCAGGTTTTGCACTGGGTTCTATTTTGGGGACTTCTCTCCCTTTTGCTCTTTCGAAATTGCCGAAACGAATTGACAACCCGATAGTTAAACATACTTTACGTATATGGTTTCAATTTCGGGATTTTTTTGGGTTGACTCAGTTTGTTTTAAATATTCCTATTGTATCCAATTGTTTTTTCCACCCTTCAATTATAGACCAAGTTTATTTGGCTTGGAAGACTAAAGGAATGCAACGATTTTCTGATTTATTTTTGGATAATTGTTTTATGTCTTTTGAGCAGTTATCTAATAAATATAATTTGCCTAGATTTCATTTTTTTAGATATTTACAGATTAGGAATTTTTTAAATACTGTACTTCTTACTTTTCCTAACTTTGTGTCTTCAGGCATTTTGGAGAATTTGTTTGAATTAAACACCTTTCAGAAAGGGCTTACATCAAAACTTTATAATATAATTATCAAGATACGTTCAGAGCCCCTTTATAAGACAAAAAATGATTGGGAAAGAGAGCTCAACATTATTATTCCTATTGAGAATTGGGATAAAATTCTTCAATTAGTTAATACATCATCTATATGTGCTAAACATTCATTAATGCAGTTTAAGGTTGTACACAGGGCTCATACGTCCAAGGATAAATTGGCTCATTTTTATTCCTATATAAATCCTATTTGTGATTGATGTCAATCTGAAATAGCGTCTCTAACTCAAATGTTTTGGTCGTGTCTGCTTTTGAAAACATATTGGAAAGATATTTTTGATAATATCTCTGCGGTATTGAACATTGATTTACAACCCCATCCTATTACCGCAATTTTTGGTTTACCAATGATGGACTCACTTCATTTATCTTCTTCCGCTTGTCGAATGATTGCATTTCTTACACTAATGGCTAGAAGATCTATTTTGTTGAATTGGAAGGAAATTAATCCTCCTACTGTATTTCAATGGCTTTCTCAAACTATATTATGTTTAAATTTAGAAAAAAATAGAAGTGGTGTATTTGACACTTCTACTAAATTTGAAAAGATATAGAGACCATTTATTCAATATTTTCATATGATGTAATAGGACCCTGTTCCAGGCCTATTTGATTTTCCAGTTTTGATTGCATAGATGTCAAGAGGATCGGAGTTGACGACACTGATGATTTTGTATTTTTGTGAGATATTATAAGCAGCCCCTTTTTTTCTCTTTTTATTTTTTCTTTTTCTCTTTTTTTTGTTTTTTTTCTCTTCTATTAATTATTAGATTTTTTGATTAGTTTTTGCACAATGATTTTTTCTTTTTTTTCTTTTTCTTTTTTTATTTTATATTATGATACACTTAGGTTTGCATTGTCTATTTGTATATTGTATCATTTATGATGTGGGAATACTCAGTTATACTGTAATCATTGCTCTTGTAATCTTTTATAGTTAGTTGAAATATGTATGCGTGTAATCTCATTATATATGTATAAATTTTATTTTGTTGTTATAAATAATGATAATAAAAAGATGGAAAAAGAAAAGAGAAAGATTCTGGAAGTTTATGCGTTCTTTCCGCTTGATGTATTAACTCCATAAAAGGAGGAATTAGTAAATCTTTAAACTTCTTGGAAAATTCGGGTGGAAAACCATCTTCTCCTGGGGATTTATTACTCTGAAGTCATCCTAGAGCTTCTTCAACTTCTTTTAATGTCAAAGGCCTATCTAATCCCTTCCGTTCTTCTGAATTCAATTTTGGAAGAGTTATTTGTGATAAAAACCTTTCTGTCTTGATATTATCATTTTTTGATTCTGATTGATACAGGTCGGAATAAAAATTCTTAAAAGCGTCATTAATTTCTAAAGGTTTATAAGTAATTTTATTTACACTTGTTCTGATTGCATTTATCGTTTTGGAAGTCGGGTCTGTTTTTAACTGCCAAGCAAGAACCTTATGTGATTTTTCACCTAGTTCGTAATATCTCTGTTTAGTTCTTATAATTGCTTTTTCTGCTCGATATGTCTGAAGTGTATTATATTGTAACTTCTTGTTAACAAGTTGTCTTCGTTTTTCTCCTGTCATATATCTTTGAGATTCTTTTTCTAATTTTGTAATCTCTTTTTCCAATTGATCTATTTCTACCATATATTCCTTCTTGATTTTTGAAGTGTAGCTTATTATCTGGCCTCTCAAATATGCTTTCGTTGCTTCCCACAGTATACCTTTATCATCAAGTGTGTGAATTTGTACCTAAAAAAAAAACTGAATCTGTTTTTTCATAAAATCAGAAAAATCTTGACGTTTTAATAATATTGAATTAAATCTTCATCTGTAAATCGATTCCTCTTTATCTATTATTATCATTGTCATTATCAAGGGAGAGTGATCTGACAATATTCTTGCTTTATATTCCGTTTTTTTCACTCGGTCTTGAATATTTGTTGATAATAGAAAAAATCTATCCTTGAATAAGTTTTGTGTCTTTTTGAATAAAATGAATAATCTCTTTCTTTTGGGTTGATTCTTCTCCATATATCAATCAAATTTAAATCTTTCATCAATGATAAAGTTAATTTTGCTACTTTTGATTTTATAACACCCTTTGTTGATCTATCTAATACTGGGTCTAAACAAAATTTAAAGTCTCCACCTATTAATATTTTATCATGTGCGTCAGCCAAATTTAAAACGACCTCGTATAAATTTTACATCATTTTCATTTGGTGCATAAATATTCCTTAGAGTCCATAATTCTGAAAAAAATTGACAATGTATGGTTACATATCTCCCCGCCGAATCAATTAATACATTTTGTATTTCAATTGGTAAAGTTTTATTAACCAAAATTGCAACTCCCCTCGCCTTTGAGTTAAATGAAGCTGCAATAACATTTCCAACCCTGTCTCTTTTTAATTTCTGATGTTCTATCTCTGTTAAGTGTGCTTCTTGTAAAAAAGCTATATTTATTTTCATTTTCTTAATGTATGTTAAAATTCTTTTTCTTTTCACCGGTCCATTAAGCCCATTAACATTAAAAGTTTAAAAAATCAGTAAATTAGTCATTGTTTTTAATATGGTTGCTCCAATCTATAATAATACCAAATCTTTCAATTTTCCATGGTACCTTGGGGAATCTTTTTAAAATTCTCCATGTTGCTATGTGTCTCCCCATCGATCATCCAGGCAAAGAAAGAAAGATAGAAGGAAAATAGATTATAAAGAAAAAAAAAACCCACTAATGTTGTGGATGAAAAAAAACACAATATTAACACCCTCTGTTGTACGAGTCTTGGCAATCGCCATGATTACACACGTGAATCCCATAGCAATCGATACGAAGTTCCCCCAGCTCCCCCGTAACATAAAAATGTATATATATGAGAAGAAAAAAAAGTAATATCACTACTCTCAATTAACATTTCTCAAATTTTTACCTTTCTCCCCTTGTATCATATAATTAAGAATATATTTAAATATTCTTCTGTCCTTAAATATCCGTGAATCCATTCACTGTCTCTATCTTCATCTTTAATCCGTTTCACTTTTAAATCTTTGGACATAGTTCGCGAATATTTGGGATTTTTGTGCAAACACTTCCACGTCTCGATAATCGGTAAAAAATCTTCTTTTTCCTTCTTCCAAAAAAATTATCAGTGTTGCCGGATGATGTATTATAAATTTATAACCCTTTTCCCATAAAACTTTTTTCGCTGGGTTAAATTCCTTCTTTCTCTTCAAAAGGCCATAGCTTATATCAGGATAGAAAAGAACTATTTTCCCTTTTATCATCAATGGCCCGTTTCTCTTTCTAGCATATTGAGCAGCCACCTTCAGGATCTTTTCTGTATCTTGATATCTTAAGAATTTTATCAAGATTGATCGCGGATTTTGGTCAGCTTGAGATCTTGGTCTTAAGGCTCTGTTCCCCATGTCAATTTCAATTAACTGAGTTCTTTGTTCCATTTTCAACTTTTCCGAGATCCATTTTTGAAAAAAAAAATTATTGGATCCTCTCCTTCTATGTCTTCTTGAAGTCCAACAATCTTAATATTATTTCGTCTGCTAAAATTTTCGAGCATATCCACTTTTTCCAACAACTGTTTTCTTTCCGATGTCCAGGCAGCATTATTATCTTCTGTATTATTCATTCTTTCAACCATATCTCCCGTTGTTTCTTCCAGATCTGTAATTCTCTTATCCATTTTGTCTTGTCTCTTCATCATTTTGTCAAACATACTCTTCATATTTTTAATATCTTTTTTAATACTTTTAATGCATCCAATTTTCGCATTATTTGCATTAAAGTTTTTTTCTATATTTCCAGGGAAACTTTTACCTTCATCTCCATCTGATTTATCCAAGGAATCTGAATCTGCCTCAGATTCATTTTCACTTCCGGTTCCGCTCATAGCTGGGATTTGCAGTTATGTTGCTCGCGTTTGCGGATGCTCCTTCCTTCACGTTTGCGTAATTCTTGTTGGTCTTTTTCTTTGGAAATGGTTGATGTTGCCGCAGTTTCCTGTTCTGTATCGCCGGAGATAAAAAGTACTTGAGCCCGCTGTTCTTTTTTAGCGCTGGGCCCTGATTCTTTTCCGATTTCTGTTGTCTTCAAGACAGTAGTTTTCTTCTGTTTCTGCTTTTGAGACATGGTTTGAAACAATCCTGAGTAGTTTATAAGTAACGTTTAGAAAGTCTTTACTAACTTTTCTTCAGTTAAACATTAATTTACTGATTCTTTACGGGTGAGCTGGATTTCCACGTCTCGAGCTTACGTCATCACGTGACGTCCCCCGGAGACTCTGTTTCTGTTCTGGTTCTTGATAGAGTCCATTGAAGAAAACGGCGATTCACATATGTACTTGGAGGGGAATGGTGGGAGTAGGAGCATTGCAATAGCTCCCGTGTTTTTGTATTGAGCGTGGGGAACCACGTTGATCTAAAAGTCACTCACCCCAACGTCCTTGTGTTGTGCTTTGAGTAAATCAGATGCTCCCATTTCCAAGACCTCCATCTGAATAGTTGCCTCATCTATGGAGGGCACCAGCCTTTTGACCTCTGCAGTCATTTGGCCTTCAGCTGAAATGGAGAAGGGCTGTCTCAGGAAGAGGCGGACGTCACCTGAGAGTTTAGTGGAGCTTCCAAATCGTTCTCTGAGGTTTTCTGCCAGGCTCATCACGAAATCCTTCATCACTGGTGCTCCTGCATTTTGTTCTTCCTGCAATGCTTCCGCAGAAGTGGAAAGTGCAATTTTACCCGTTAATGTCTCACTCCAAAAGCTTCAGCTTTGACCGGAAGCTTCAATCACCTCGTACATGTCTGCACAGTGTGGTTGGGGCCTTGTAATTGCAGATTAAGTTGATTTAGATGGGACATGATGTCACACAAAAAAAAGAACATGTGCCCTCACGCTCTGCGGGGCGTAGGTCGAGTGTACGGTGTGGAATGAGGATAAATTAAATTAGGGCAGCGTGCGCTTTATTTACATGTTATGACAAGTACGTTCACGTAACTGCCAAAGGATCGGCGCGGCCCAGACATTTGGTTCTCTCGGTCCGCCTATTGGGGTTGTCTGCCCTTAGTGATGATAAGCAACGTTCAAAAAAAATTCTTCATCGCTCTAGCTCTGTCAACCTGCGACGCTACTTTCCAGGAACTAAGTACTTGTTCTTCAAGATCTCTCAGTTTAACATCACAGTACAGGACGTTAGCGGTCCTCGGGACATCACTGCAGGAGTTCAGCGAAGTGACCCATGAGCAACCATCTGTATCTGCTTCATCAATGATTTTCCTTCGGTCATAAGATCAGAACTGGGAATGTTCACAGATGATTGCACAATGTTCAACACCATATGTGATTCCTCAGACAGTGAAGCAGTTCATACCCATTAGGCTAACAGGTGGCAAGTAACATTCGAGCCACGCAAGAAACAAATCATGACCATTTGGAACAAGAGAGACTCTAACCATCGTCCCATGGCATTCAGAGGCATTGCCATGACTTAATCCCCTACGATCAATAACCAGGGGGTTACCATTGAAAGGAAACTGAAGAGGTCTAGCCATATAAATAACACGTCTACTAAAGCAGGTGAAAGGCTAGTAATCCTGCGACATGTAACTTATTTCCTAACTCCCCAAAGCCTATCAACCATCTGCAAGGCCCAGCTCAGGAGTGTAATAGAATACGTGCTACTCGCCTGGATGTGTCCCGCTCCATCAAAACTCAAGAAGCTTGACACCATCTAGTATAATGTAGCCCACTTAATTGGTACCCCGACCACAGTCATTTAATCCCTCCACCATCGACGAACAGTTACTGCAGTGTGTACTATCTGCGTGATGCACTGTAACAGCACACCAAAGTTGCTCAGCAGTACCTTCTAGACCCACAACTGAGGGAGACTAGAGTGGTAGATAACTGGAAGGAACACCATTTGGGAATCCGTCTTCAAGTCACTCACCACCCGGACTTGTATCTTAATCGTCCCTGGGTCAATCAGCAAGGAATTTCCAATCTAACAGCACTGTGTGTATATCTACACCTCAGGAATTCCAGTAGTTCAAGAAGTCAGCTCATCACCACCTTCTTGAGGGCAACTAGAGATGGGCAATAAATGCTGGCTTAGTTTGCGATGCCCACATCGCGTAAATCAGTAAAAAACAATAAAAAATCACGGAAACTCAACCCTTCCTTACCTTCCCAAAATCCAACACCTCACACTTACTTCAATTAACTCTCCACACCTATTCTTCCCATTATACATGACACACACCACTTTCATGATTCGATTGTCCATCTTTCTTTCCTATCAAATTTCATCACAAGCAGCCCCTTGTTGCCGCCACTTGCAACTTCAGTTTACTCACCATTTCCATACTTTCCCCTTCCATCTGCCTATCAATCCTCTTCAGCTACACAGACCAACTGCTTATCAGCTCTACCGCTTCCATTCAAACCCTTTGCTGAGTATTTCTCATCAACAGATTAAGTTTCGCGTTCGAAACATGGGTGTTCCATTTATGTGCATTAATTTTAACTGACTCACAATTTCCTGCAGCACCTTGCACAATGCTGCAGATTCCAGCAGTGCCGCCTGCTGGAACACAAGACATCTGTGTCTGCCATGAGCCACCCATGAAGCAAAGAGAGAGAAAAAAATAACAACCTCCAGCTCTCCTCTTGCTAGTTACATAATCGTAGAACACTATTCGGCCCAATATGTCCGCGGCGTCTGCCGAAAAGCAAATCCATAGTTACCATCCGTGATGTTATCTCGGTAGACCAGCAATCTAAGTAGAACAGAGAGGAGCACAGGAAAGGAACAAAACCGTCGCCTCTTGACGCTATGCCGAAATAATTCGGAGAATGTAAACTATATTATCAAAATACTTTCGGCCACGCATAGGCCATGCCCCACAATATTTTCCAGATTCCTGTGCCTGTTTCAGAAGTACATAATATATAATTATTTACTATATATTGTAAATCCAAGAGATGTAACATTAATATATATTCATAGTGTCTAATGTTTACAATGAAGTTGTATTACACTATAAATTCGAATATATTGCAATATGCAAATATAAGAAGCACATAACCCTCTATCGTATCTAGTTTCACCATCAGCCTTGGCAGCATATTCTACATGCGCAACACCCTCTGCATAAAAAAATGTTGTTACGCACATCTTCTTTATACTTCCCACGCACATATTCTCCACTCTTATTTTTGGGAAGATCAGAAAGACTGTCTTCTCTACATCGATCTCTGATAACATCATAAACATCTACCAGATATTCCCTTGAACTCCATCGCACCAGAACAAAAGAAATCAGAAACATACATGTCCAACATTACCTTGTAACACATGCATTTACTGCAGACAACATACTAAAACCAGCACTCTCGACATAGCTTCCACACCCTTCGTATAATTGGTAGACTAAACATCAAATGCATCATTCAGATGGGGCCTACGCATGGAATCACAAAGCGGCAAAATAATCTGAAGTCAGCAGCTCCACTGATAAAAATCAGCCTAACGTATGCTTCCTTTAACACAATTTCAGCCGGTACGGCTTATTCTATTATGCTATGGAACAGAAAGTAAATAACCGGCTATTTATCTCTTAGTGGCTACGCTGGTGCATACCACTTCCACATATGCAGGCAGTGTATAAAATATTTGGACTGCACGAAACTCGAAAGATAACGTTTCTGCAATTAAATATGAAATCTCTCCTCCAGAATTCCAATTGTGTGAGGTGTTTATACAGAGATCGATTGAGCCAAGTAACAGACCATGAAGGCCACAATGCTATAAGACATAGGAGCATATTTTGGCGCATCATTACTGCTCCGCCATTCCACCATGGCTGATTTGTTATCCACATCAATCCCGTTCTCTAGCCTCCTTACCGTTACATTTGACGCCTTTACTAATCAACAACCTATCACTCTCCACTTTAAATACACCCAGTGACCTGCTTCCACGGCCATATGTGTCAATAATATCCACAGATTTAACACGGTTTGGCGAAAGAAGTTCTTCCTCATCTCTGTTCGATAGGGACTTCCTTCTATTTTCTAGCTGTGCCCTCTGGTCCTAGAGTTCCTCCAATAGAGGAATCATTCAATCCACATATACTCTATCTAGGCCTTTCAATATTCAGCAGGTCTCAAATAAGACCATCTCTTATTCTTTTGATTTCCATCAAGTGCAGGCACAGAAACATCCAAAGCTTCTCATATATTGAACCTTTAATTCCTGGGATCTTTCTTGT
The DNA here is from genome assembly GCF_048418815.1 of Hemitrygon akajei. Taxonomy (NCBI): domain Eukaryota; kingdom Metazoa; phylum Chordata; class Chondrichthyes; order Myliobatiformes; family Dasyatidae; genus Hemitrygon; species Hemitrygon akajei. The sequence continues at coordinate 4,487,851 of NC_133147.1, forward strand.
GAACTTTGCATGGACGTTCTCCAATGGCAGCACATCTTTTCAGATTCGGAGCAAGAAGGCTGCGAGTCAGTGGCTGAATTTTCGGAGCGAGGGGAGTTTTTTACTACTGGGGAGTTAGAGAGAGGCGAGGCTGCTTGACGTCGGCCAGTTGAGCGCGAAAAGTTTAAAAAGGCAGGGAATCTTCAACGGTTTTTGATTCGGAGCAAGAAGGCGGCGAGTGAGCGGCTGATCTTTCGGAGTGAAGGATATTTTTTACTACTCGGGGTTAAAGAGAGGCGAGACTGCGCAGGCGTGTGACCTCAACCAGTCGACTACAAAAGAGCTAAAAAGAAGAGCACCCTATCCAGCGGGCAGTGAAGTGAGAGCCAGCAGAGTGGTAGTTCTTTGGCTCAACGGGCTTAAGCATTAACGGGACGAGGCGAAGTAGGTTTAACTGTGTTAATTGCGGAGAGGAGATAGTATGAGTGTGAGACCAGTTTTCTGTGCTCGGTGTCAGATGTGGGGGGTCCTGGAGTCTCCCAGCCTCCCGGACGGCCATATCTGCTTCAGGTATGTCGAGCTGCAGCTCCCGAGGGACCGAGTTGGGGAACTGGAGATGCAGCTCGATGACCTTCGCCTGGTCAGGGAGAGCGAGGAGGTGATAGAGAGGAATTATAGGCAGGTGGTCACATCGGGACCACGGGAGACAGACAAGTGGATCACAGTCAGGAGGGGGAAGTGGAAGATTCAGGTACTAGAGAGTACCCTTGTCGCTGTAGCCCTTGAAAATCAGCAGACCTGTTGGGGGCGACAGCCTATCTGGGAGAAGTAGCAGTGGCCTTGCCTCTGGCACAGAGTCATGCCCTGTGGCTCAGAAGTGTAGAGAAGGGAAGAGGAAGGCAGTAGTGATAAGGGGCTGTATATTTATGGGGTCAGACTAACGATTCTATGGACGCAGGAGAGAAACTCGAATGGTAGATTGCCTCCCAGATGCCAAGGTCTGGGATGTGTCAGATTGCATCCAAGATATCCTGTAGTGGGAGGGAGAACAGCCAGAGGTCGTGGTATATATTGGTACCAATGACATAGATAGGAAAAGAGAAGAAGTCCTGTTAAAAGACTACAGGCAGTTAGAAAGGAAGTTGAGAAGCAGGACCACAACGGTAGTAATCTCGGGATTACTGCCAGTACCACGCGTCAATGAGAATAGGAATAGGATGAGGTAGAGGTTAAATGCGTGGCTAAGGGATTGGAGCAGGGGCAGAGATTCAGATTTCTGGATCATTGGGACCTGTTTTGGGGCAGGTGTGACCTGTACAAAAAGGATGGGTTGCACTTGAATCCCAGGAGGACCAATATCCTGGCGGGGATGTTTGCTAAGGCTACTGGGGAGAGTTTAAACTAGAATTGTTGGGGGGGGGGAGTGTGGGAACCGAACCGAAGAGACTGGGGAAGAGGAGGTTAGCTCATAAATAGAGAAAACTTGCAGACAGTGCGAGAGGGAGGATAGGCAGATGATAGAGAAGCGACGCACTCAGACCGAAGGTTTGAGATGTGTCTATTTTAACAAATGGAGTGTTGTGAACAAAGTGGATGATCTTAGAGCGTGGATCAGTTCTTGGAGATATGATGTGGTGGCCATTACAGGGACTTGGATGGCTCAGGGACAAGAATGGTTACGTCAAGTGCCGGGTTTTAGATGTTTCAGAAAGGACAAGGAGGGAGGCAAAAGAGGTGGGGGCGTGGCACTGTTAATCAGATATAGTTTCGCAGCTGCAGAAAAGGTGGACGCCATGGAGGGATTATCTACGGAGTCTCTGTGGGTGGAGGTTAGGATTAGGAAGGGGTCAGTAACTTTACTGGGTGTTATTAATAGGCCGCCTTATAGTAACAGGGATATAGTGGAACAGATAAGGAAACAGATCCTGGAAAGGTGTAATAATAATAGAGTTGTCGTGATAGGAGATTTAAATTTCCCAAATATCTATTGGCATCTCCCTAGAGCAAGGTGTTTAGATGGAGGAGGTCTGTTAGATGTGCTCAGGAAGGTTTCTTGACACGGTATGCAGATAGTGTACAAGGGGAGAGGCGGTACTTGATTTCGTATTGGGAAATGAACCTGGTTAGGTGTCAGATCTCTCAGTGGGAAAGAATTTTGGAGATAGTGATCATAATTCTAACTCCTTTACAATAGCATTGGAGAGTGAGAGGAACAGACAAGTTAGAAAAGCGTTTAATTGTAGTAAGGGGAATTATGAGACTATCAGGCAGGAAACTGGAGGCTTAAGTTGGAAACAGATTCTGTATAGGTACAATGAGACAGGGAAGTTATGTTGGGGTACAGGAACCATGGTTTGCAAAGGCTGTAATAAATCTAGTCAAGAAGAAAAGAAAAGCTTACAAAAGCTTCAGAAAGTTTGGTAATGTTAGAAATCTAGAAGATTATAAGGCTACTAGGAAGGTGCTTAAGAAGGAAATTAGGAAAGCCAGAAGAGTCCATGAGAAGGCCTTAGCGGGCAGAATCAAGGAACACCGCAAGACATTGTACAAGTATGTGAAGAGCAAGAGGATAAGACGTGAAAGAATAGAACCTATCAAGTGTGACAGTGGGAAAGTGTGTATGGAAACGGAAGAAATAGCAGAGGTACTTAATGAATACACCTAACCAGGTTCATTTCCCAATACCAAATCAAGTAATTCCTAAGGCAGGGACACGTTAGGCAGAACTTTGTGGGCCGAAGGGCCTGTATTTTGCTGTACATTTTCTATGTTTCTTTCAGGGACCCAGACCTGATTACGTAACTGGAAATGTGGTCAAACGAATACGTTATAAAGTTCAAAGCAGAAAGTAAATTTTATCAAATAGACATAATTCGGCATATATAACCTTGAGATTCAATTTCCTGTGAGCATACTAAATATATCTATAGAATAATTACCATGACAAAATCAATGAACGGCCATCCAAAAAGGGCGTTCAGCCAGAGTTCAGAAGGGAAATAACTGTGCGAATACGAAAAATGAAGAAATGATGATTACAATAATAATGATTAATTATCGAGAAGATGAGATGAGAAGTCCTGGAAAGTCAGTCCATTGGTTGTGGGAGCATTTCAATGATGGAACATTGGCTGTGTGAGTCGCCAGGCTCTCGTTTCTTTTTCCGGATGGCAGCAGCCAGAGCAGATAATGTCTTTCGTGGTGGAGGTCCCTGATAATGAATGCTGCTTTCCTACGGCAGCGTTTTATATAGATGTGCTCAGTTCTTGAGAGGAGTTTACAAGCGATGGATTGCACCGCTAAAGTACTTCTATGGGGATTTTCCGTTGATGTGTATTGGTGCTAGGTTGTGATGTAGGCAATTAATATACCCTTCACAACACATCTATAAAATATTGTCAACATTTTAGATGAATCTCCGGAATCTCCTTGGGAATTAGGTGCTGCCGTGCTTTCTTCATAATTGTCCTTACTTGCTGGGACAAGGATAGCTCTTATGAAATAATACCTACCTGAAACATAACGTTGCTGATCCTCTCTACCTCTGATCGTCCGATGTGGACTGACTCATGGACCTTGGCTTCCTTCTCCTGAAGTCTTTCATCAGCTCCCTGGTCTTGCTGACATGGAGTAAGAGGCTGTCATTATGACAACATTTTGCCAGAATTTTGCTCTTCCCCTATATGCAGTTTCACGTCCAGGTTTTTTTTCGTCTTATGACTGTGGTGTGATCAGAAAAGTTAAATACCGATTTGGAGCTTTACATAGTCACACAGTCATGAAATGTTAACCAAGCAGAGAAGGGTACTAAGCACACAGCCTTGTGGTGCACCTGTGCTAATAGAAATCGGAGAGGGAATGTTGTTGCCAAGGTCATTTGACTTGCGTCTGTAAGTGAGCAAATCCAGGATCCAATTAATGAAGGAGGTTTTGAGGTTAAGCCTTTGGAACTTACACATTAGTTTTAAGAGGATAATGGTATTGAATGTTTAGCTGTAATCGAAAATAAGCATCCTGTTATTTGCATCTTTGCTGACTAGATATTCGAGGGTTCTGTATATAAGTTCTACTGGGCGCTTGACATTCAAGTACGTCACCATGCTCTTCGTGGACACGGCTATAACTGAAGCCTGCTTGAGGAAGGTGAGCACCACATACTGTCGAAGCGAGAGGTTAAATATCTCAGTGAACACACAAGCATGTTAAACAGCAGAGGTCGTTAACACTTGGCCACGTAACCCATCTAGGTAAGATGCTTTCGTGGGTTCACCTCCTGAAAGCTGTTCGGAGGCGGGGTTCAGAGACTGAAATCGTAGGATTACTGGGGAATTTGCAGCTCGGAATGTTTCCTCCATGTTTTGACGGCCAAAACCCAGCATAGTAGGCGCGGAGCTCATCTGGAAGTGAAACAATGTTGTATACTATGTCACTTGATTTATTGACGGTATTCAATCTCTGCCAAAACTATCGAGCATCCTTCGTTGATTCAGATTTGATTTGTGAGATGGCTTTCTGTAGATCGTACCTGGATATCCTGTAACTTTGGTTACGAAACTTATATGCCTCCTAGCTAGATCTCAGCAAATTCCGGATCTCATGTTACAACCATGACTTCTTATTGTGAATGACTCAGTTCTTGCGGGGACACACTGTTCTAGAGCTGCTTTAATAGAATTCGGAACACCCATGGTGTATTTATTCAGATCTCCAAAGGAATCCATGAACACCGACTCGAAACAATCCCGTAGCCGCTCTTCTAACTCTCATAACCACATCTTTGTCGTCCTAATCTCTGGAGCTTTCCTCTTTAGTGTCTCTCTGTTTGTAGGTAGCAGAAGGACAGCGAATTGATCCGAGAGTCAGATATACAGGTTGGGTATGGATCAGTAGGCATTTCTAATCTTAGTATAACTGTGGCTATATATGTTAGGATCTCTGGAGTTTCTGGTTATATGGTGCTCTTAATTGCTATGGCTTTCCTCTAACTAGCCTTGTTGGAGACAGCGACAATGATTTGAAATGCGTCGGGATGAAGTGTATTTCTGTTTGGAGACAGAATCATGTACTACCTTGAGCTCTTGACTGTAGTCGGCCACTGGTAGTATCCGAATTGTGATCATAATCACGGATGAAGACTTCTCCGCTAACTTGAACGGGCAACCAAACATCACCGAGAATTTTTCATGAAACGTACAGTGTAAACAGAGCTCATAGGCTCTTACAGGGAGGAGAGTTTCGATATTTATCTCTCTTTAGGTGAAAAATCTTCCCTCAGTGCCCTCCCCAAACCTCTTCCCAATTATCCCAAATCTATACCGTTCTCTTTTACTTAGTTCACGAGGAGTGTAATGGAAGCTGTTTCTTACTATCCATTTCGTGTAGAATGCTTATTCCTTAATACACTTCGATCAAAATCTCGACAGCTTACTCTTCTCCAAGTAGAGGGGCGCCATCAATCAACCTTATCCTAAATGTTTTTCCTAACTCAATGCTTAAATCATGGTCAAAAGGTTCAGCTGTTGTTCAGACCAAACATCAGAATGGAGAACAAACGGACTTTGACCGTGAAGTTATCATTGGTTCCAAACGGGGATGTTTGAGTATCTCAGAAATCGCAGATCTACTGTGATTTTCACTCAGAACTGTCTTCAGAGTTTACAGAACACGGTAAGAAATATATTATAAAAACTTATCTAGGCGAAAACGCTTTCTTAATGAGCGAGGGCCGAGAAGAATGGCCACCCTGTTTTAAGCTGATCTGAAGGCGATCAACTCAAATAAACTAGCGTTGCATGTGTGGTTTGCTGAATTGAATTGAATTGAATTGAGTTTATTTAAACCTTACATCCGTCCCACAATGTGAAGAAGTAAAAATCTTTCCGTTATGCTTCCCTTGCAATGTACAGATATGTGAATTTATGTTTATTGGCTTTTAGAACGAAGCTGTCTCGTAGCTTTCTAGTCCTGGCTTTAATGCTGCTGTACCACCTGCCAGATGGAAGCAGCTGAACCAGTTTATGGATGGGTGATTGGTGTCTACGATAATATTCCAGGCCCTCTTTACGCACCTGCTGCTGTAAATGTTCTGAATGGAAAGAAATGCACATACGTAGATGAGCTGGGCATTTCTGACAGCAGACCACGTCATAAAGTGACGTGAATGGGTTACAGCAGCAGAAGACCACGAACACACAGACATACACCACTCAGCCACTTTATGAGGTACCTCCTGTACCTCATAAAGTGGCCACTGATTTTAATTGTTCCATGCTGTGAGAACAAGCGGAGACTGAGCTAATGTACAAAACCTCGCCGATATTTATTATTTAGGTTGGCTTTCATTTTTCATTGTCCAGTATGTTTCTGGTCGTCACAATTAACGTCGAAACTGAGAATTTAATTCAGGGAGAGCTAACTAAATGAACAAATATATGAACTGCGCAAAAAATACGAATTTTACAACAGAGATGCCATTCGGCAGTACATAAAAACAGGCGAAAAATTGTGTTTCTACTTTATTTCCGGGTTAAAAAAAAGGAAATGCGTAGAAGGGATCTGCTTTATGTAAGTTATTTTTTTCTTTCCGTTGTTCTGTGACTTTATATAAACACGTGTATGTTAGGAGAAGAGAGTTTGACATAATTTCAATGTCAAATTCTCGTCGGCAATTTAATATGAGGTTAAACTTTCTGAATGGGGGAAGCCCATGCTGCAATCAAAGAGCAGCACATGTATTTAATTCTTGACCGAAAGTGGCACTGTTGTACGGGAAAATAGATTAACCTACTTTTGCTGGAGTCAGCACTACAGAAAATGGAACTGCTGGTTGAAATGTTTGGTGGTTTCACTTCCCTACTTGTATTAAAAAAATACAACAGCCGTGTTAGTTTGAGTCACTGACTGACAAACAGGACAAGTAAGTTTGAATAAATGCTCTTCCTCGTCATATTTTGCTGACTTAATAATTTGAGGAATAATTGTGCAGAATCTGTACTCAGTGGTTATTCTATCAGACATCCCTGTATATCTAACATATATTCATTTACTTACTACGAAACTGGGCTGTGTTTGCTGGGTTGCTCTTCGAGTATTGTGCGTATTTTTATGTGCACTTTTAGTCATTCCATTACACAAAGGAGTTTAAACATGAAGATGAATATCCAGAGAACGGAAGAATATAAGACAATAGAGAGTAACCCTGTAGCTGTACCCCTTGACAATCAGCACGGCTGTTTGAGTACTGTTGGGGGGGGGGGGCGGGCAGCCAACCTGGGGGAAGCTACAGTCGTCGTGCCTCCGGCACAGAGTCCGGCCCTGCAGCTCCAAAGGGTAGGGAAAGGAAGAGGAAGGCAGTAGTAACAGGGGACTCGATAGTTAGGGGTCAGATAGACGCTTTTGTGGAGGCAGTCAGGTGATCCGGATGGTGGTTTGCCTCCCTGGTGCCAGGGTCCGGGATGATTTTGATCGCGTCCAGGATATCCTGAAGTGGGAGGGTGAGGAGCCAGAGGACATGGTAAATATAGGTACCAATGACATAGGTAGGAAAAGGGCAGAGGTCCTGAAAGGAGAATACAGAGAGTTAGGAAGGGATTTGAGAAGAAGGACTACAAAGATAGTAATATCGGAATTACTGGCTGTGCCACGCGACAGTGAGAGTAGGAACTGAATGAGGTGGAGGATAAATGTGTGTCTGAGGGATTTGAGAAAGGGACAGGGATTCAAGTTTCTGGATCGTTAGGACCTCTTTTGGGGCAGTTGTGACCTGTACAAAAAGGACGGGTTGCACTTGAATCCTAGAGGGACCAATATCCTGGTGGGCAGATTTGCTAAGGTTACTGGGGAAACTTTAAACTAGAATGGTTGCGGGGTGGGAATCAAATTGAAGAGACTAAAAGAGAGGAGGTTAGTTCACAAATAGAGAAAGCTTGTAGACAGTGTGTGAGGGAGGAAAGGCAAGTGATAGAAAAAGGGAGTGCTCTGACTGAAAATGTAGGGGAGAAGGAAGAAAAAGAAGATAGTAAAGCTTTTTGCACCGTTAGGAATAAACAGAGAGTAAGAAGTGGAGAATTTCTTAAATGCATTTATTTTAATGCCAAGAGCTTTATAAGAAAGGTGGATGAGCTTAAAGCATGGATTGACACCAGGAAATATGATGTTGTAGCTATTAGTGAAACATGGTTGCGGGGGGGGGGGGGTTGATTGGCAATTAATTATTCCTGTATTTCTTTGCTTCAGGTGTGATAGAATCAGAGTGGCAAGAGGGGGAGCTGCTGCATTGCTTGTCGGAGAAAATATTACAGCGGTGCTTTGGCAGGATAGATTAGAGGGCTCATCTAGGGAGACTATTTGGGTGGAATTGAGGAATGGGAAAGGTGTAGAAACACTAGGGGTGTATTATAGACCACCTAATGGGGAGCGAGATTTGGAGGAGCAAATTTGTAAGGAAATTGCAGATATTTGTAGTAAGCACAAGGTTGTGATTGTGAGAGATTTTAATTTTCCACACATAGACTGGGAAGCCCATTCTGTGAAAGGGCTGGATGTCATAGTCCGGTTCGTGAAATCTGCTCTCCGGTTCACGGTCCGGTCCGTGGACACCGGACTACAGGTCTTCCAGCTGTCCGTTGTTTCAGTTGGGCTTAATCGCAGGCACCTGATTCTCATATTACGACTGGAATATAAATGGCCCTGGGTTCGAGTGTGGTTGTTGTTTTGTCTCGTCGTTATCCTGTCCTCGCCTCTGTGGGGTAAATCAGGCCGTCTTGGCCGTTACCCTACGGTGGGATCTGTCCCTTCCTGTCCTTTCCTCCGTTGGGTAAGTCAGGTCGTCTTTGCCGTTACCCTGAGGCAGGACTGTTCCTTTCCGTCCCTCTGAGGCCTGGTCAGAAGCCCGGCCGGCTACCCAGGCCTGAAGCCCTGCCAGAAACCTCGCCTGCATCGCCATTAAGTTCAGCCGTCGGAGTGAGACCGGAGCCTTGCTACGCTAACAGAATGAACTATCTATCGTTGAGCTTGGAGCTGTCTGTTTCCGTCCTTGTGTTTAGTGGCCGTGTATTAGTCCTGGCCCTATATTCCTGTCCGCAAGGAGGGGTGCTGACTCTAGTAAAGCCCCGGCCCTACGTCCATTTCACAAGGAGGGGTCCCGGCTCTGTGTTCGGTGTTCCTGTGCTGCAGACCAAGTCTCAGTGTTCCTGTGCTCTATTCCAAGGATCCGTGGAGGCTCCAGTCCGTGTCCAAGGCTCGGTGGAGGTTCCAGTCTGTGTCCAAGGCTCCGAGAAGGTTCCAGTCCGTGTCTAGGTCCAAGTCGTAGCTTAGGCCCTGAGTCCTGGTCTCGTCCAGGGCTAGTGTCCATGTCCTGCTACGCCTCTCCTCGCTTCTGCTTTGCTATCCCTCGATCTAGGCCCTCCGTTCCTGCTCTCCCTTGATCTAGGCCCTGCGTCCCTGCTCTCCCTCAATCTAGGCCCTGCGTCCCTGCTCTCCCTCGATCTAGGCCCTGCGTTCCTGCTCTCCCTCGATCTAGGCCCTGCGTTCCTGCTCTCCCTCGATCTAGGCCCTGCGTTCCTGCTCTCCCTTGACCTAGGCTCTGTGTTCCTGCTTTCCCTTGATCAAGACCAAGACTGAGCTTCATGTCCTCATCCAAATCTGAGCTTCATGTCCTCGTCCAGCCCTAGGGTCCCGTGTCCTGCCCTCACGTCCAGTCCCGTTGCCTTGCCACGTCCAGTCCTCGCCTGGATCCGGAGTCCAAGTCTGAGTCAAGACCCAGGTTTCGGGTACTTGTCCAGTCCCTGGCTCGTTGTCCAGGTTCCTAGTTAATAGTTTACAGTTGCTAGTTCTTCGTGCAGGTCCCACTTTCCTACTCTAGTCCTACTCTGTCTCCTAGTCTTGTCCAGCGTCGTTTCTTCCCCACTCCCCTTGTTTTCGTAACACACCTAGTCCTTTCCCAAGTACTTTAGTGTCTGTGTCCTGCATTTGGGTCCATTCCCAGCGCCCACCTTATGATATTGGATGGTTTGGAGTTTGTAAAATGTGTGCAGGATATCTTTTGTAGCAATACATAGAGGTACCAACCAGAGAAGGGGCAGTGTTGAATCTCCTGTTATGGAATGAGATAGGTCAGGTGACGGAGGTATGTATTGGGGAGCACTTCGGATCCAGTGATCATAATGCCATTAGTTTCAATATAATTATGGTGAAAGATAGGTCTGGACCCAGGGTTGAGATTTTTGATTGGAGAAATGCTAACTTTGAAGAGTTGCGATAGGATTAAGAAGGAGTGGATTGGGACAAATTGTTTTATGGGAAGGATGTAATAGAGAAATAGAGGTCATTTAAACGTGAAATTTTGAGGGTACTGAATCTTTATGTTCCTATTAAGTTGAAAGGAAAGGTTAAAATTTTGAGAGAGTCATGTTTTTCGGGTCCCTGTGCTGTCTCTGGCTTGGAGTCCTTGTCCAGGTTCCTAGTTCCTAGTTCCCAGTTTTTAGTTCCTCGTGCAGGCTACAGAGATATGTTTAATTTGACATCATGTTCATCATACAGATCGTGGGCAAAGGGACCAATTACAGTGCTATACTATTTTGCATTCAATAATATACGTATACAAATATATGTTGTATACATCTACACTCAGCGGCCAATTTAATAGATATACAGTCATGTTTAGATTTGAGATTTTAGCGAGTAAGGTAAAACTTCAAAAATAAGACCTCTGGAATAGTATACACGTCTGGACACGTAATTCCATCTGCCACTCATTTTCCAGCCTCCTAATCTCTAAGTCCTTTTTGCAGCCTTTCTACGTCCCTAAAAGTACTTGCATCGCCTGTTTTTTTTTTAAGTACTGCAGGTCTAGTGATCTGAAGGTCGCTAGTTTGAGCCACAGCTGAGGCAGCGTGTTTTGTCCTTCAGCAAGGCACTCAACCACAAATTGTTCTGCGATGACACCGGTGCCAAGATGTATGGGTCCTAATGCCCTTCCCTCGGACACCGTTGGTGGGTGGAGAGGGGATACTTGCAGCATTGGCAACTGCTGGTCTTCCATACAACCTTGCCCAGACCTCAGTCATCATCGAAAATCGATGGACAGCCGAAGACGAAAAACAATTCTCTTATAGCTTCCTGTGCCATACTCCAGTGAGGTCAAAAATAGAATGATTTAGCAGATGGTTGCATGGCTGTAAAACTGGCGCAGGGGTCAGGTTTTCAGATTTGTGAACCATTAAGATCTGTTCTGGAGAATGTAGGACCTATTCAAAATGTACCTGTTATAAATGAACCAGAGGTATATCAATATCTCTTCGAGCAGGTTTGCTGGATCTGTAAGGGAGGAATGAAGCTATATTTTTCCTGGAGATGGTAGTCAAGGAAATGTGTTGAGGATGCGGTAATTGGTGTGTAGTGGTACTGGTGGCCATGGGAAGCTGACGACAGGGCAAAATTGCGGTCAGCAGAAAAACTTGTGGTGTACAAAGGGGACAAAATCCAAAGGGGCAAATAGAGGACTGAAGGTGCTATATTTGAATGCATGCCGAATATGGAATAAGGTAGCTGCAGATTGGCATATATGACACTCTGGCATTACTGAATCACGGTGGAAAAAATACTAAACCTGGGAGCTTAACGTCGAAGTGTACATATTGTGTCGATAGGATCTGCAAAAAGGCCGTGAGACCCTTTTGGGAAACAAATGAAAATCAAATAAATGTAAAGAGGTGGCAGAGGGCTGGAGTGTGCATTCGTTGTGGAGAGCTCACCATGGGGGTTATATACAGACTCCTAAGCAGAAGTGAAGATATTTTCTACAACTTGCAACAGGAGCTAGAAATTGCATGTCAAAAGTGCAATGTTATTCTATTCATATCGAATTTCAATATCCAGGTTAATTTGGAAATTCAGACTGGTACAGAATCCCAAGAAGGGGAATTTCTAGAATGCTTATGGAATGGCCTTTTGAAACCGCTGGTCGTTGAACCCACTAGGGGATCAACTATTCTGGATTGAGTGTTGTATAATGACCTGAAATTAATTAGAGAACTGAAGGTAAAGGACTTAGTAAGGGCCAGCGATCACAATATGATACAAATTACGTTGCAATTTACGATGAAGAAACTATAGTCAGATATAACAATCTCACCGTGGAAAAAACAGAATTGCATAGGCATGAGATAGGAGCTGGCCATAAATGATCAGAAGGGAACATTAACAAGAATGGCGGAAAATCAGCAATTGCACGACTCTCTAGGAGCATTTTCGAAAGTACAGAACAGGTACAACCCAAAGAGGAACAAGTATTCTAAAGGCAGGATGCCAACACAGTGCCTGACAGGATAAGTCAAAACAAATATGAAAGCCTGAGAGAGGGGATATAATAGAGCACAAATTAGTGGAATGTTAGAGGATTGGGAAGCTTTCAAACACGAGCAGAAGCCAGCTGAAAAAGTCATAAAAAAGAAAAGATGGGATACGTAAGTAATCTAGCTAATTATATTAAAGCGTATACCATATATTTCTTCAAATATATAAAGTGAAAAGCAAAGGAAAGGAAGCTTTCTGCTTCCTGATGCTGAAAAGGAAGTAATTGGGGAGAAGCAAATGACGGACGAACTATATGTCTGCAATGCGGAAGATTCTAACTGTTTACCAGAAGTTCGAGATTGGCGAGGAATTGGAGGCTGATGGGTGGAGGAGTCGAGTGGAGTCTGTGAAGATGCCATTTTTTCGGAGAAGGTTCTTGAGAAACCGAACGTTCTGAATATAGATAAGTCACCTGTACCAGGTGGGCTCATCCCAGACTTATGAAAGAAGCAAATGAAGAGATTAGAGACGCGCTAATAATGATCTTTCAGCGGCTTCTAGCATGGCTTCCGAGGACTGGCAAATTGCAAATGTCACTCACTCTTGAAGAAGAATGAGAAACTGATTATGGGAAATTGCACATTAGCTAGACTCACCTCAGTGGTTGAGAAGGTGTCGGGGTCGCTTGCTATTGATATGATTTCGGGGTACTTTGAGGCACATGATAAAATAGAGCACAATCAGCACTGTTTCCTCAAAGGAAAATATTGACTGACCAATCTGTTGGAATTCTTTGAATAAATAATAGGAAGGATAGGGGAAGAAGAATCGATCGATTTTTCCACACAAGAGTCCATGGTATTACAGAAAAGTTGCTAGTATGCTTAGTGCACTGGCTGCATGTCACCAGGCAAAGAGTGGGGATAAAGGGAGTTTTTTCTGGTTAGCTAACGGTGACTAGTGCTGTTCACAGGGGTCTGTGTTGGGACCCCTTCTTTTTACGTTTTATGTTATTTATTTGGACGACAGTTCTCATGGTTTCGTTGTCAGGTTCGTGGGCATTACGAAGACAAGTGGCGGTGCATGTACTTTTGGGGAATTAGAAAGGCTGCAAAAAGACAGAGATCAGGAGGCTGGAAAATGTGTGACAGATGGAGTTATGTGTATGGTCATGGAATTTGTTAGAAAAATATAAAAGAATAGACTGTTTTATAAATGGAGAGAAAATTCAAAAATTTGAGTGACTTGGGAGTCCTCATGCACAAGATTCCATGAAGGTTGATTTGCAGCTTTAACGTTTGGCGTGGAAGACAAATGCAATGTTAGCATTAATTTCAAGATGGCTAGAATACAAAAGCAAGAATATGACATTGAGATGTTATCAAACTCTTTGATTACCTGAGCATTATGGAACCCTTATCCCAGAAAGGATGCGATGCTACTGGAAAGGAATCAAAGAAGGTTCACGAAAATAATTTCAGGTTTGAAGGGCATGTAGATGACGACTGTTTGATAGCTTTAATCTGCTTTAATTATGCTTCAGGTTAATTGAAACGTATGGAATGTTGAAAAGGCCGTGATAGTGTGGATGTGGAGAGGATTATTTTTCAATGGTGGGAATGTCTAGGGTGCAGTTTCAGACGAGAGCGGCGACATTTTTGAAAGGAAATTAATTTTAATGAAGAATTTCTTTCGACAGACTGGTGAATTTGTATAAGTCTTTGCTACAACAGGCTGTGGAGACCAAGTATATACAGATATTTAAGGCAGGGGTTGATAGATTCTTAATTAGTTGGGGCATGAAGGGATAGAGAGAGAAGGATGAAGACTGAGTCTGAGAGAATATACGGATCAGACATGATGGAATCGCGATGCAGGCTCGATGGGCCAAGGGCAAATTGGGCTTCTTTACCTTATGGTCTTAATGCAGATATTTAATTAGCGAAGCAAGTGAGAGCATCTCAATATCTAAAAATGTTTTTTTTTCAGTTGTTTTTACTTTGGATGCGTATGAAATCACGAGGATTGTAGATACTATCAATACGTATGGCTTTCTTCCCATCGTCGCGAAATCAAAAAGAGAAAAACAAAATCAGAGGGCGTTGTGTTAATAAAGAAGGGAAACATTTGTTAAGAAATTGACCTGCAACTTTTTTCCGTGATTCCAGAAGAACAGGCGAAGTTGCAGTAAGTGTATTCAGGTTAAAATTAGATAGATAAATGAAATAGAAAAGGTTGTGAGGGGTAAGGAACACATGTTGTCGAACCGCTTAGTTTCATGCTGTATTACACAATGGCCCTACGTAGATCAAATTGTGTTGTTAAATTACAATAAATTACGAAATTCGTTTCTTTCTGTCTCTCACTCTCTCTTCCTCTCTTATTATTCTCATCAATTTATCATCCATTAACTTTCTCACAGATTAACTTTACATAAAGAGCGCAACACAGCGAGGAAGATGAACAGGACATCCAACCTGGTTTTCTGGTTGAGTTCCTCAGAGATTATGAATTTTATGATTATCATTCCGACTTGCTAAATGCATTTAACTTCAAAAAATATCCATTGATAAATACAGCATAATCTGATCGGCTGGTTACATCCATTCAATGACTAGGATACTACTAATGCTACAAATTCACTCAGGAGTTTTCACGATCACACCCCTTTACTCGCAGGGTTAACACTCTGCAATTATAATTTCCCGATTCTCCAGTGTTTTGAGACGCACAATATAAACGTCTTCTCTGCAATATAGACGTTGCGTTTCCTCACACGCACGGACAACGGTCCCCGTACATCGGTAATGTCATCAGGGTAGGTCTAGCAGAGTTAAACAGTAGGGCACTGGGGAATGTCTTAGACCTAAGGGATCTGAAATAGAGGTACATACTTCTTTGAAAGTGACGTCATATGTAGATAGAGTAGTAAACACAGTTGTTCTCATTTTAACACTTCATAAATCAAAGTATTGGATATAGATAATGGGATGTTTTGTTGAGGTTGTATAAAATGTTGGTAAGGCCTAATTTGGAGAATTGTGAGCAATTTTGGTCACCTACCTACAGGAGAGGTGTACGAAAGGTAGAATGAGGACACGAACGATCGACAAAGATGTTGCCGGTTCTGAAGGACCGCAGTTACAGGTGCAACATCCTGGGGAAGGATTCACTGCTTACGTAATGGTCTCTCTGTAGAAGCAGTGTTTAATTTATGATTAGAGATAATGGGTGCTTTGGAACTTGAACTGAAGCCAGTTCAACGGGAAATGTTCGATGGGAAATGAAGAGGGAACATGTTAGATAGAACCAGTCGGAGGCTTCGCACGGTGGGGGTAGGGTGGAGCTGATTCGATACCGCGGAAGGTGACGCAGTCGACTGAGGAGCGGTGACTATTACATTTGGTAGAGTTGAGCTCCAACTTGCCCCAACTGACTGGTTAATTATAATGTACCCTTTGTTTGTATTCTTTTTCACTATTAGCTCTTTAGTTAAGATTCATAAATATAATGCCTTTAATCAGATGCCGTGTGCTGTCTGTCATTTCTTTGCACTGAGTTGTAAACGGGTAGCAAATTACACAGCAGAAATATGTGGAAGGAATATCAGAAGAATTAATAATACTGGGAAGTATTTTTGCAGACGCTACACATAGAGTAAGCAACTGTCTTAAAAACAGTCATGTCAGCACAATTTGTATATTCACGTTTCCTGGAATTCAGTTTCTAGGACACCGTAATCTTTGATCGTTGCAGAAGTTTGAAACTGACCTCAGCTGATTACTTAGAAAGCAATTTCAACACAATCCCGCGCTGTAACTTACGAGAAACCTTATTCTAAAATCAACCATACCCTGTCAGCATATTTCCGTAGCTGCTGACTATCAAAAAACAATTCTTTGCGAAGCTTGCGCCTTTTAGTCATGGATGTGCTCCAGTGCACAGATCTAGAAGTCTTTTAAACAAACCTCTTTAATCTTGCCTGCAATGTGTAGGTAGAGGCAGAGCATACAGTTAAGTGAAAACAAATGACGTCGCACAGTGTTTTCTGGTTGAGTTCCTCAGAGCTTATGAATTATATGATTCTCATTCCGACTTGCTAAATGAATTAAACTTCATAAAACATCAATTGATAAATGCAGCATAATCTGATCGGCTGGTTACATCCATTCAATGACTAGGATATTACTAATGCTACAAATTCACTCAGGAGTTTTCACGATCACACCCCTTTACTCGCAGGGTTAACACTCTGCAATTATAATTTCCCGATTCTCCAGTGTTTTGAGACGCACAATATAAACGTCTTCTCTGCAATATGGACGTTGCGTTTCCTCACACGCACGGACAATTGTCCCCGTACATCGGTAATGTCATCAGAATATTTCTAACAGAGTTAAACAGTAGGGCACTGGGGAATGTCTTAGACCAAAGGGATCTGAAATAGAGGTACATACTTCTTTGAAAGTGACGTCATATATAGATAGAGTCGTAAACACAGTTGTTCTCATTTTAACACTTCATAAATCAAAGTATTGGATATAGATAATGGGATGTTTTGTTGAGGTTGTATAAAATGTTGGTAAGGCCTAATTTGGAGAATTGTGAGCAATTTTGGTCACCTACCTACAGGAGAGATGTAAGCAAGGTAGAATGAGGACACGAACGATCGACAAAGATGTTGCCGGTTCTGAAGGACCGCAGTTACAGGTGCAACATCCTGGGGAAGGATTCACTGCTTACGTAATGGTCTCTCTGTAGAAGCAGTGTTTAATTTATGATTAGAGATAATGGGTGCTTTGGAACTTGAACTGAAGCCAGTTCAACGGGAAATGTTCGACGGGAAATGAAGAGGGAAAATGTGAGCTAGAACCAGTCGGAGGCTTCGCACGGTGGGGGTAGGGTGGAGCTGATTCGATACCGCGGAAGGTGACGCAGTCGACTGAGGAGCGGTGACTATTACATTTGGAAGAGTTGAGCTCCAACTTGCCCCAACTGACTGGTTAATTATAATGTACCCTTTTATTGTATTCTTATTCACTATTAACTCTTTAGTTACTATTCATAAATATATTGCCTTTAGTCAGATGCCGTGTGCTGCCTGTCATTTCTTTGCACTGAGTTGTAAACGGGTAGCAAATTACACAGCAGAAATATGTGGAAGGAATATCAGAAGAATTAATAATACTGGGAAGTATTTTTGCAGACGCTACACATAGAGTAAGCAACTTTCTTAAAAACAGTCATGTCAGCACACTTTGTATATTCACGTTTCCTGGAATTCAGTTTCTAGGACCCCGTAATCTTCGATCGATGCAGAAGTTTTAAAAACTGACCTCAGCTGATTACTTTAAAAGCAATTTCAAGACAATCCCGCGCTGTAACTTACGAGAAACCTTATTCTAAAATTAACCATACCCTGTCAGCATATTTCCGTAGCTGCTGACTATCAAAAAACAATTCTTTGCGAAGCTTGCGCCTTTTAGTCATGGATGTGCTCCAGTGCACAGATCTAGAAGCCTTTTAAACAAACCTCTTTAATCTTGCCTGCAGTGTGTAGGTAGAGGTAGAGCATACAGTTAAGTGAAAACAAATGACATCGCACACTGTTTTCTGGTTGAGGTCCTCAGAGCTTATGAATTATATGATTCTCATTCCGACTTGCTAAATGAATTAAACTTCATAAAACATCAATTGATAAATGCAGCATAATCTGATCGGCTGGTTACATCCATTCAATGACTAGGATACTACTAATGCTACAAATTCACTCAGGAGTTTTCACGATCACACCCCTTTACTCGCAGGGTTAACACTCTGCAATTATAATTTCCCGATTCTCCAGTGTTTTGAGACGCACAATATAAACGTCTTCTCTGCAATATGGACGTTGCGTTTCCTCACACGCACGGACAATTGTCCCCGTACATCGGTAATGTCATCAGAGTATGTCTAACAGAGTTAAACAGTAGGGCACTGGGGAATGTCTTAGACCAAAGGGATCTGAAATAGAGGTACATACTTCTTTGAAAGTGACGTCATATGTAGATAGAGTCGTAAACACAGTTGTTCGCATTTTAACACTTCATAAATCAAAGTATTGGATATAGATAATGGGATGTTTTGTTGAGGTTGTATAAAATGTTGGTAAGGCCTAATTTGGAGAATTGTGAGCAATTTTGGTCACCTACCTACAGGAGAGATGTAAGCATGGTAGAATGAGGACACGAACGATCGACAAAGATGTTGCCAGTTCTGAAGGACCGCAGTTACAGGTGCAACATCCTGGGGAAGGATTCACTGCTTACGTAATTGTATCTCTGTAGAAGCAGTGTTTAATTTATGATTAGAGATAATGGGTGCTTTGGAACTTGAACTGAAGCCAGTTCAACCGGAAATGTTCGACGGGAAATGAAGAGGGAAAATGTTAGATAGAACAAGTCGGAGGCTTCGCACGGTGGGGGTAGGGTGGAGCTGATTCGATACCGCGGAAGGTGACGCAGTCGACTGAGGAGCGGTGACTATTACATTTGGAAGAATTGAGCTCCAACTTGCCCCAACTGACTGGTTAATTATAATGTACCCCTTTTTTGTATTCTTTTTCACTATTAGCTCTTTAGTTAAGATTCATAAATATAATGACTTTAATCAGATGCCGTGTGCTGTCTGTCATTTCTTTGCACTGAGTTGTAAACGGGTAGCAAATTACACAGCAGAAATATGTGGAAGGAATATCAGAAGAATTAATAATACTGGGAAGTATTTTTGCAGACGCTACACATAGAGTAAGCAACTTTCTTAAAAACAGTCATGTCAGCACAATGTGTATATTCACGTTTCCTGGAATTCAGTTTCTAGGACCCCGTAATTTTTTATCGTTGCAGAAGTTTGAAACTGACCTCAGCTGATTAATTAGAATGCAATTTCAACACAATCCCGCGCTGTAACTTACGAGAAACCTTATTCTAAAATCAACCATACCCTGTCAGCATATTTCCGTAGCTGCTGACTATCAAAAAACAATTCTTTGCGAAGCTTGCGCCTTTTAGTCATGGATGTGCTCCAGTGCACAGATCTAGAAGCCTTTTAAACAAACCTCTTTAATCTTGCCTGCAGTGTGTAGGTAGAGGTAGAGCATACAGTTAAGTGAAAACAAATGACATCGCACACTGTTTTCTGGTTGAGGTCCTCAGAGCTTATGAATTATATGATTCTCATTCCGACTTGCTTAATGAATTAAACTTCATAAAACATCAATTGATAAATGCAGCATAATCTGATCGGCTGGTTACGTCTATTCAATGACTAGGATACTACTAATGCTACAAATTCACTCAGGAGTTTTCACGATCACACCCCTTTACTCGCAGGGTTAACACTCTGCAATTATAATTTCCCGATTCTCCAGTGTTTTGAGACGCACAATATAAACGTCTTCTCTGCAATATGGACGTTGCGTTTCCTCACACGCACGGACAATTGTCCCCGTACATCGGTAATGTCATCAGAGTATGTCTAACAGAGTTAAACAGTAGGGCACTGGGGAATGTCTTAGACCAAAGGGATCTGAAATAGAGGTACATACTTCTTTGAAAGTGACGTCATATGTAGATGGAGTCGTAAACACAGTTGTTCGCATTTTAACACTTCATAAATCAAAGTATTGGATATAGATAATGGGATGTTTTGTTGAGGTTGTATAAAATGTTGGTAAGGCCTAATTTGGAGAATTGTGAGCAATTTTGGTCACCTACCTACAGGCGAGATGTAAGCAAGGTAGAATGAGGACACGAACGATCGACAAAGATGTTGCCGGTTCTGAAGGACCGCAGTTACAGGTGCAACATCCTGGGGAAGGATTCACTGCTTACGTAATGGTCTCTCTGTAGAAGCAGTGTTTAATTTATGATTAGAGATAATGGGTGCTTTGGAACTTGAACTGAAGCCAGTTCAACGGGAAATGTTCGACGGGAAATGAAGAGGGAAAATGTTAGATAGAACCAGTCGGAGGCTTCGCACGGTGGGGGTAGGGTGGAGCTGATGCGATACCACGGAAGGTGACGCAGTCGACTGAGGAGCGTTGAATATTACATTTGGTAGAGTTGAGCTCCAACTTGCCCCAACTGACTGGTTATTTATAATGTACCCTTTTATTGTATTCTTTTTCACTATTAACTATTTAGTTAAGATTCATAAATATAATGACTTTAATCAGATGCCGTGTGCTGTCTGTCATTTCTTTGCACTGGGTTGTAAACGGGTAGCAAATTACACAGCATCTGCAATCACACCGATTTAAGGGTAGACAAGCTGTCTCAGTCACATGGGTTTGGCGGGACTGGAGAGTGACTTCCCCAGACTTACACATCTTAGGAAATCTGTGGGATTTCATTTGTGAGGTTAACGTCCTAGATCGATTTACTTGGAATCTGTGTGATCGCCCTGAAAATTAATCCATTTTGTTGCTTAATCCAATAGTGATTAAGATTCGTGGCTATGGAAGCTGTGGGGTTGAGCGATGGTGCGATTCCACGGGGTTACCGCAAGAAATCGTGTGCATTGAGTCGGGTCGACATTCGCAGTCGCAATGATTTTTTCCAACATTAGGAAATGTTCCGATCATGGAGCGTGACTTATGGTTGCAGTGTCTTATGGCAGGGGATCGGAAGAAAAAAAAAATCTGTTTACCTGAAATGAAGCTCCGAATAAAAGTTAAACATTTATGTTCTATTTTATTTCGTTTGTACTTCACGTTTTAGCTAAAATTCGAATATAACTTTTAATTAATATCAGTGCCTTCAAGCCCTGGGGTTCGTATCTTCTGGTCTGTTTCCCGTACATCTTCGTCAGCATGGACGAGTTAGGCCGAAGAATTTGTTTCGATACTCTAACTCTTTGACTCCACACGCGCAGGCTTGACCACCGGGAGGGCATGATCGTGGACTGGGAAAGATTCAGTGAGTGAAAGAAGTAAGGATATCGTTATTAATTGGAGAGCCGCTACGGAGAATCCGGTCAAACAACATTTTATACTTCAATAGAAATGTTAATATAAAAGAAAGGGCAGAGCCGTGGGATTGCAGATGTTGAAACCTAGAGTACTGGATTACGGGTAACTAATGGGGAAATTTATGTGTCAAGCACCATTTGTCGAAGAAAACGAAAGTTTAAGGTTTCGAGTCGAGCCCTTCATGTTAATTGAAAATATTGAGGAGACATAGCCTGTGCAAATAAGTGAAATGTGTGTTCTGAATGAAAAATTGGAAAGAGCTAGGTTGATCTCGGTCCGGTGCAGTGTATTAGAACGTGGAGATGCGGGGGGGGGGGGAGCAAGGAAATCATGGAAATAGCAAGAAACCCAACTGCACTTTCGGTGCTGTAAAAAAGAAAGAAAAACTAGTTTTAGGGCTAAAATTAAAGACTTACATTAATATGTGTCACTGCCAGCTGTTCAGATCTTTTACAACACTTCTACTCTTTTCGAAATGATACTTCATTTGCTTCTCTAGGTTCCTCCTTCTGAATCTGCTGACTGTTTATAAAGGAGAGGGAAGCAATTTCCTGAGTTCAGAATCTTGTGGACAGCAAAACATGACTTACTTGTTAACGATACTCACCTTAGGTAAGTGAAACGATTCTCTGTTAAACAATCCCTTCAATGCAGGCTACCGTATTAGCAGCAGTAAGAAGCAGGCTGCAGTGTCGTATGGCAGGGGAACGGAAGAAAAAAATCTGTTTGCCTGAAATGAAGCTTCGATTAAAATTCACACATTTATATTCTATATTTCGTTTTGTACCTCATGTTTTAGCTGAAATCCGGATATAACTTTAAATTAATGTTCATGTCTTCAAGCCCTAGAGTTCATATCTTCCTGTTTCAATGGATCGTTATTTAGACATTCTGCATCCTTCAGCCTTTAAAACAAATGTCATATTTGATCCCCCCCCCCCCCCCCCATACTCTCTGCAAAGTTACTCGTCAATTCGAGTTGACTTGGTTTGGTTACTTTCAAAAGGGTGATCTTATTTTATTTGATATTTTCTTCATTAAAAACTCTGATTCGCTTTATTTTGGACCATCGAAATCATTCTTAAAACATGCATAGAATGAAGGTGTTGTGTCGCGTGTCATACTTGGGATCCTCTCAATGTAGGATGGACAAGTGAAGATTGCGTTTTCAACAATTAGGAACACGATTATGTCGCGTTAGCTAGAAACGTTACAAATTAATGCTTCACGCGAAAAATTCAACGTTCATTGCAAA
Organism: Hemitrygon akajei; assembly: GCF_048418815.1. NCBI lineage: Eukaryota > Metazoa > Chordata > Chondrichthyes > Myliobatiformes > Dasyatidae > Hemitrygon > Hemitrygon akajei. The sequence continues at coordinate 4,510,389 of NC_133147.1, forward strand.
TTTATTATTAAAGAACATATATGCTGACATATATTCCCCGCGATTCCTGTTCTTGCAGGCTTTCACAGCAGAATGAATTTGTATTTCTACACACAAACAATGACTGACAAACAACCACTCTGAAGAAATGAAGACAACCTGTGCTAATACGATATATTAGTATTAATACTGTGTTTATCATTAATAATAATGATTTCAAAGTTATTTGAACGACTAAGAGGTCTATTGCTATGGTCGTACTATAAGTGGTAAGGCATAGTTCCCAATTGAATTTAAACATTGCAGATATATATGTTCCCCATTTTGAAACAAGAGGAAATATCTGGAAGGAATATCAGAAGCATTGACGATACTAGGAAGACTTTTTGCAGTCTCAGCACACAGAATAAATCGCTTTCTTAAAAACAGTCATGTCAGCACACTTTGTATATTCACGTCTCTTGGAGTTCTGTTTCTAGGATCCACTTTTCATGGAGCGTTGCGGAAGTTTGAAACTGACCTCAACTGATTGCTTAGGAAGCAGTTGCAACACAATCCCGCGCTGAACTTACGAAACACCTAATTCCAAAATCAACCATACGCTGTCAGCATATTTCCTTAGCTGCTCACTATCAAAACCAATTCTTTGCGAATTTTTTGCAAAGCTTGCGCCTTTTAGTTATGGATGTGTCCACTTCAGTGCACAGATCTAGAAGTCTTTTAAACACACCTCTTTATCTTGCCATCAGTGTGTAGGCAGAGGTAGAGCATACAGTTAAGTGAAAACAAATGACGTCCAAACTGCTTTCTGGTTGAGTTCTTCAGAACTTATGAATTTTCTGATTCTCATTCCGACTTGCTGAACATATTTATCTTCATAAAATAACCATTGATAAATGCAGCATAAATTGATCGGCTGGTTACATCCATTCATTGACTAGGTTGCTACTAATGCTACAAATTCACTCAGGAGTTTCACGAACATCCCTCTTTACTCGCAGGGTTAACACTCTGCAGTTATAATTTCCAGATTCTCCAGTATTTTGAGACGCACAAAACAAACGTCTTCCCTGCAATCTAAACTTCGCGTTTCCTCACACGCACGCACAACTGACCCCGTTCGTCGTTCGTCGGTAATGTCATCAGGGTAGGTCTTACAGAGTTAAACGGTAGGGTACTGGGGAATGTGGTATACCAAAGGGATCTGGAAATAGAGGTACATACCACTTTGAAAGTGACGTCATATGTAGATAGGGTCGGAAACACAGTTGTTCGCACTTTAGCACTTCATAAATCAAAGTATTGGATATAGATAATGGGATGTGTTGTTGAGGTTGTAGAAAATGTTCGCGAGGCCTAATTTGGAGAATTGTGAACAATTTTAGTCACCTACTTGCAAGAGAGATGTAAGCAAGGTAGAAAGAGTACACGAAAAATCTACAAGGATGTTGCCGTTTCCGAAGGACCGCAGATACAGGTGCAATATCCTGGGGAAGTTTTCACTGCTAACGTAATGGTTTCTCCGTGGAAGCAGTGTGTGCTTTATGATTATAGATAATGGGTGCTTAGGCTTCTTTGTTCGGCGGGAAATGAAGAGGGAAGATGTTAGATATAATCGGTTGTAGGTTTCGACGCGGTGGGGGTAGGGTCCGTAAAATTGGATCAGCAAATTCGCTGATGATACAAAGATTGGAAGTGTAGTGGACAGTGAGGAAGGTTTTCAAAGCTTGCAGAGGGATTTGGACCAGTTGTAGGATTGAGTTGAAAAATCGCAGATGGTGTTTAATGTGGACAATTGTGAGGTATTGCACTTTGGAAGGAAAAACCAGGGTAGAACATACAAGGTAAATGGTAGGGCACTGAGGAGTGCAGTAGAACAGAGGGATCTAGGAATACAGATACAAAATTCCCTAAAAGTGGTGTCACATAGGGTAGTAAAGAGACTTCTGGTACATTGGCATTTATAAATCAAAGTATTGAGTATAAGAGTTGGAATGTTATGGTGAGGCGGTATAAGGCATTGGTGAGGCCGACTTTGGAGTATTGTGTGCATTGTTGGCCACCGAATTACAGGAATCATATTAATCATGTTGAAAGAGTGCAGAGAAGGTTTACACGGATGTTGCCGGGACTTGAGAAACTGAGTTAGAGAGAAAGGTTAAAAACACAAAATGCTGGCAGAATTCAGCAGGCCAGACAGCATCTATGAGAGGAGGTAGTGACGACGTTTCGGGCCGAAACCCTTCATCAGGTGTGAAGTAACATGGGATGGTCGAGTGGCGATAAGAAGTGGAGGGAGGGATGAAGTAGAGAGCTGGGAAATGATAGGCTGTAGGGAAATGGGCTGGGGGAAGGTGGAGAATTATGGGAAATAAAAGAGAAAGAAAGGCAGGGCTGGGGGAGATTATAGTGAGGGGGGAGAAAAGAGAGAGAAAGAGAACCAAACTAAAATATTAGAAAGGGGTGGGGGTAAGGGGGGGCAGGGCTATCAACGGATGTCTGTGAGTTGAATGTTCATGCCGGCAGGTAGGAGGCTACCTAGGCGGGAGATAAGGTATTGCTCCATCGACCTGCCTGTGGATTCATCTTGACGGTAGAGGAGGTCATGGACAGACATGTTGGAGTGGGAGTGGTCTGTGGAATTGAAGTGTGTGACCACAGGGAGATCCTCCTCCTCCCACCCTGTCAGCTACATAGGCTATTCCTCCTCCTACCCTGTCAGCTACCTAGACTATTCCTCCTCCCACCCTGTCTCCTGCGAAAATGCTATCCCTTTCCCTCAATTCCTCCGCCTCCGCCGCGGCTGCTCTCAGGATGAGGCCTTTCATTCTAGGACAAAGGAGATGTCTTCCTTTTTTAAAGAAAGGTGCTTCCCTTCGTCCACTATCAACTCTGCCCTCCATCGCGTCTCCCGTATTTCACGCACCTCTGCCCTCACCCCAAACCCCCGCCAGCCCACCAGGGATAGAGTCTCCCTGGCCCTCACCTACCAGCCGACAGATCCAACGTATAATCCTCCGTAACTTCGGCCTCCTTCTACCTGATCCCAGCACCAGCCACATCTTCCCCTCTCTCCCCCCCCCCCCCCACCACTCTCGGCTTTCCGCAGGAATCGCTGCCTACGCGACTCCCTTGTCCATTCATTCTCCCCATCCCTCCCCACCGACCTCCCTCCGGGCATTCATCCCTGCAAACGGAAGAAGTGCTACACCTGCCCCGACACTTCTCTCACTACCATCCTAGGCCCCAGATAGTCCTTTCGGGTGAGGCACCACTTCACCTGCGAGTCAACTGGGGTGATATACTGTATCCGGTGCTCTCGATGTGGCCATTTATACATTGGAGAGACGCGCCGCAGGTTGGGAGACCGTTTCGCTGAACACCGGCGCTCAGTCCTCCAGCAGTGGGGGGATCTCCCTGTGGCCACACACTTCAATTCCACAGACCACTCCCACTCCGTCATGTCGGTCCATGGCCTCCTCTACCGTCAAGATGAGACCACACGCTGGTCGATGGAGCAATACCTTATCTCCCGCCTAGGTAGCCTCCTACCTGCCGGCATGAACATTCAACTCACAGACCTCCATTGATACCCCTGCCCCCATCCCCTTACCCCCATGCCTATCTATTATTTTAGTCTGGTTCTCTTTCTCTCTCTTGTCCCCCCCCCATTATAATCTCCCCCAGCCCTACCTTTCTTTCTCTTTTATTTCCCATAATTCTCCACCTTCACCCTAGCCGACTTCCCTCCAGCCTATCACTTCCCAGCTCTCTACTTTATCCCTCTCCCCACTTCTTACCCCCCCCCCTCGACCATCCCATGTTACTTCACACCTGATGACGGGTATCGGCCCGAAACGTCGTCACTACCTCCTCCCATAGATGCTGTCTGGCCTGCTGAGTTCTGCCAACATTTTGTGTTTTTATTTATTTCCAGCATCTACAGATCCACTCGTGTTGTTACAGGGAAAGGTTGAATAGGTTGGGACTTTATTCCTTGGAGCATACAAGAATGAGGGGAGACTTGATAGAGGTATATAACATTATGATGGGTATAGATAGAGTGAATGTAAGCAGGCTTTTCCCACTGAGACTAGGGGTGAAAAAAGAGGACATGGGTTAAGGGTGTAAAGGGAAATGTTTAAAGGGAACATTCGCGGGGGTGTGCTGGTGGGAGTGTGGAATGAGCTGCTAGATGAAGTGGTAAATGTGGGCTCACTTTTAACATTTAAGAAAAAGTTGGACAAGTACGTGGATGAGAGGGGTATGGAGAGATATGGTGCAGGTGCAGGTCAGTGGGACTAGGCAGAAAAATGGTTCGGCACAGCCAAGAAGTGCCAAAAAGCCTGTTTCTGTGCTGTAATTTTCTATGGTTCTATGGTTGTGTGTTTAACCCTGCGTTAAACCATTGTCCGGGATAGCGATTAAGATTTATGGCTATGGACGCTGTGGGTTTGAGCGATTGTGCGAATCCACGGGGTTATCGACAAGAATGCGTGTGTATTGATTGGGGTAGACATTCATAGTCCCAATGAATTGTTAATTCGGAGTTTAAGTACTGTTCAAATCATTAGGAAATGTTCCGATCATGGACCGGAGGTGTGACAAAAAGGCGGGCAAACTCTGTTTTAGTTCAGACTAGCGCTAAAGTAACGGCAGTGGATCTGCGTGGTACTATTGAGACCCCGGTAGGGACGAAGTCGTGGGCTGTCCATACTTTTCGGGTGGAAGAGAGTGTAGGCGAGCGTGCCGACACGGATGCCGAGTTTCCAGCAGACCGAGTGCCGCAGTCCACTGAGGTGAATATTACTTTTGGAAGACTCGCGCCTTAACTTGTGAACATCTGGCTTTTTAATTATAATACATCATTTTTGCCTTTTTCTTTTCTTTACAAAGCCTTTAGTTAAGATTCATACACATATCTCCTTCAGTCGTTTGCAGCCTGCTATCTGCTATTTCTTGGCAGCGAGTTGTAACAGGGCAGAAAAATACACAGCATCCACACAAACTGGGGTTTGGGGTTAGAGAGCCGTCTCAATCTGGTTTTCGCGGGGTCGGAGTCGGTATTCCCTCGATTTATGCAGCCAAGGGAACCAGCCAGATTTCACAAGGAAAGATTGAATAGGTTAGTACTGTATTCTTCAGAAGGTATGAGATTCAGAGGAGATTTGAAACAATAAGATGATTAGGTAGGCAAATACGAACAAGTGTTTTTTCGTAGTTGATGGGTGACAGTACAACCAGACTTCATGGCTTAAAGTTCAATGGTGAGATATTTTAATGGAATATGGGTGGGGAAACTTCTTCACTCAGAGTCATGAATGTATGGAATGAATTGCCAGCACAAGTGGTCCGTGCGAGCCCGATTTTAACGTTAAAGAAAAGTTTATACAGGGACATGGCCTTTAGTTATATGAAAGGCAAAGGTCTCGGTGCAAGAGCTGAATGGAGTAGGCAGTGTAAAAGGTTTCGGAAGTAATTCGGTTGACCGTAGGGGCCGTTGCTGAGGTGTATTTCTCAATAACTCCATGACTTTGGTTTGCTGAATGGGACATCAATACCAGCATAAAGAGACAAGATGCATTATATGTTGATGTTTTCTCTTCTGGATATGCTCACATTCGTATCGGTTTCTTTGCACTGTTTATTAAATTGATGTGTCCATTCAACGATCAGTTTTAAAAGTGAATGCATTTCATTTTGGCAATGAAGTATACTTTAAGAAATCCATGTCTTTTCACAGATCTCCTGTAATGGTCCTCGAATCCCCGCTTTGTCTATTATTTGCAAATACCGCGTGCGTGTTCTTGTCAAACGTAAATAAACTCTGTGGCCATCAGGAACGCGCACCGAACATGTGACTTCTTTCAAATCCAGTTGCTGCGTATTCTCCATCATTTCGCGACAACCAATGCTATTTACTCTTTGATATATGGCTGTCATTTATACGTGCCGCAATCTGGACTTCAATATTTATTTCAATAGAATAAATAATCAAATAAGGTAGGAGCTAAATAAATAAACTAAGAAAAAATAAACAAACACATAAACAGGCAATTTAATGAATGAACAAATAAACAAAAAATAATAACTTAACGAATGAATAAATAAACCAGAAGAGGAATAAATAAATTAATATATACTTAAATAAACAGATGGATAGGCGTTAATAACCAATAAATAAATGGATAATTAATTAAATAAGCAAAGAAACAAGCAGACACATAGGCAAGTGTGCATATACACGGACATCTTCGATAGCAAACTCGTTTTGATCTAAGTAGACTCGATATACATTACAGATCAGCCTTGCCCGACTGATCTACTTAATTGTGGAAATAAAGGGTATGGTATTCAACATCTTTTGGCTTAAATCACGCAAGTCAGAACATTTATATTATTGGCAACCAACACTGCTTTCTATATCACACAGTATTTCACTGAACATCTAATCACCCCAATAACTTCAATTAACATTACAGTATTGTTTCTTTGCTCTATTTGTTCGATATTGATTTCGTTCCACTTGAACGAGGCTGTGTTCCAAACTGCTTCATCATACAATATGTAATTGGTGAATTGGTAATTTGAAATACCCGACAAGCATTAAACATGCTGTTAGTCGGATACAATTATAATGAATACTATAACTGTAATCATCATAATCATCATGATCATCATCATTATCATTATCATCATTATCAACACCATCATCATCAGCAACATTTCATATCCGTGCCATGAGCTTGGAAATCATGTTCTCACATCTCAGACACTTCGTGAGAACAGAAAGTGAAACAACAGGGTGACTGCTGAAGCAAATGGCTCTTATAGAGCAACAGAATGTTATCAGTGGAAATGAAGCTTAGCCAAAGTTATCAGGTGATGATTGGTAGCAGTTAGAGAGTGAGGACATCGAATAAGAGCCTTGGCTAAATTAGGTGTGAGTTGCGCATTGCAGAGCAGTTGAACAATATCGGTATAACAAGCTGAAAGTAACTCCACTCAGAGAAAAAAAAATCAAGCTTGAGATGGTATTTGTTTATTTAGTGTTACAGCGCGAAGTAGGCCCTTCCAGATCTTCGGAAAACGGTGCGTCAGCAATCTCTCACAAACCAAATTATCACTAACATCACCACAGGTCAACTTACAATGACCAATTAAATTAGCAGGGTGAGTATTACAGTTGGACGTATGACAGTAACCGAAAAATTAAGTTATTGAAGTTGTTAATATCAATACCGCGTCTGTAAGGCTTTAGAGTGCCCAGATGCAAACTCAGATGCAGTTCCCCAGTCCTCTGATGGGCATTATTGTGAGAATACTGATCAGATATCTACTTCTTCTCTCCAATCCTCCCAGCTTACTTAAATCCTTCTTCTATTTCCTGCTAGTTCTACCGTGAGATCTAAGACGTGAACAGTTAACTGTGTTTCTTCTCCAACAGACGTGACTGAACTGCTGATAAGTTGAAGCATGATATGGGATACAAATATATGAAAGAAAAAAAAACTACCTTGTTTCCAATGTGAAATTAATTAAGAATGCATTTCAGCTGTTGCTTTTGCAAAAAAAAACTTATTCTTCTTCTTGTTTCAGTGCTTCTAAAGGTTCAAGAGATTGTTCATTCGCAAGGTTAGTGACTTTTTTCGAAAATAACACACACACACACACACACACACACAAACACACACACACACACACACACACACACACACACACACACACACACACACACACACACACACACACACACACACACACACACACACACACACACACACACACACACACACTCCCACATATAGCTTATCAGATGCGGTTAAATGTATTGTTCATTCATGGTGTGAATATTCGATTTGATGATGTCAAAGATGAAACTATTTCCAGTAACTCACTCTCTCTCTCTTTCTCTCTCTCCCTCTCTCCCCCTCTTCCTCCCCCTCCCCTCCCCTCTCCCCTCCCCCTCTCCCTCTCCCCCTCTCTCCTTTTTGAATCCACTCCCATCGCCTTAAATCTATGTCTTCCTCATTTAAATCTAGCTAGGTTAGAGTTTGTCAACAGTGTTCACGAACATTTCCTTAATCAGCACGTAGAAGTCAAAACGAGAGAATGTGCGAAACTTTACCTTCGGTGTGGGTATCAGACAGGACAGGTGTCAGAAGCTTGTGTGGTGGTACACTTTGGATATCGTGACCATACTGCAATTACTTTCAAAGTAAATATGCAAGAAAGACAGTTCTGCTCCACGCGTTGAGATTCTAAAATCAAGAAAGGTACATATCAGCGAGGATAGAATGACAGATGTGAATTTAGAAAGTTGTTTTCTTGCAAATGTATACTTGGATAAGTGGGGGTTCTTCAAGTATGATCTTTGGAGAGTCAACAATTATATACATGGGCCTTTCAAGATAATATGTAAAGATAGCAGGTGTATGTAACGTTACTTTTAAGATATTACAGATGCCTTGGTCATGATCATTCAAGAATCACTTGACACTGGCATGGTCCCAGAGGACTGGATTCACTCCGCTGTTTAAGAAAAGAGGAGGGCAGAGAAAGGAAATTATTGGCCAGTTAAATTAATCTCAGTGGTTGGGAAATTGTTGGAGCCTGTTAATATGTTGAGGTTTAGGGGTTCTTGGAGACCAGTGAAAACATAATTCACAGTAATCATGGCTTCTGTGAAGGAAAATCTTAGCTGACAAATCTGTTAGAGTTCTTTGAGGAAGTAACAAGCAGGATGGACAAAGGAGATGCAGTAGATGTCATTAACTTGGATTTTCAGAAGACATTTCATAGGGAGACATATGAGACTGCTTAACTAATTAAACTTTTATGGCGTTACATGAAACATACTAGCAAGAATAGAATAATGGCTGATAGTCAGGAGGCAACAAATAGATATTAAGGGAGCATTTCTCGTTTGCCGCCAGTGACCCACGGTATTCCTCTGTATGGGACAGCCACTTTACAGATTATTTTTCGATGAATTTGATAATGTATTTGATCGCTTTGTGGCAAAGCTTGAGGATGACACGAAGTGGAAGGGTAGGTACTGCTGAGGAAGCAAATTGATTGCAGCTGGACTTAGACAGTTTGGATGATTGTGCAAAAATGTGGCTGGTGGAATACAGTGTTTGGAATTATACGGATAATACATTTTGATGAAAGGAACAATAGTGTGGATTTACTTAATCGTGGAGAATGTTCAAATATCAGAGGTGCAACGGATTTAGGAGTTCTTGTGTAAAACTCCTGTAAGGTTAATTTACAGGTTGAGTCTATGGTGAAGAAGGCAAATGACAAGTTGACATTTATTTCGAGGGGGATAGAATAGAAAAGCAAGGAGATAATGCTGAAGCTTCATAAGACACTATTCAGGCCGCACTTGGAGAGGCTCCATGTCTCAGAAATAATGTGTTGTTTTCGGAGAAAGTCCAGATGATGTTCGCGAGAATGATTCTAGGACTGAAGTGCCTAACATATGAGGAGCGTTTAGTAGATTTAGGCCTGCGCTCGCTGAAATATAGAAGAAAGCGAACGAATCTCATTGACACACAGCGAATGTTGAAAGCACTAGACAGTGTGGATGTGGAGAGGATGCTTTCAGTAGTGGGGTTATCCTGAACAACAGGGCACAACTACAAATTTGTTCACTGACCTGATAGAACAGAGGTAAGAATAATTATATTTTTTATCCAGAGTGGAGTGTATATATGGAGTGTTCTGCCACAGACTGCGGTGGAGGTTAAGTCCGTGGGTATATATAAGGCGGAGGCTGATAGTTCCCTGATCGGTCAGGGCTTCAAAGGATATGGCGAGGGGTTAACTCTGAGCTTGAGTGGCATCCGTGATAATCCATTATGGGATAGCGCAGGCTCGATCGTCTGAATGGCTTAATTCCGCACCTATGTCTTACGGTCTTATGATTTTCAAAATATATTGAGGAATATAAGCCTTCTGCATAGCAGGTGTAGGCAGAAACGAACAAACAAGAGACTTACCGAAAATAAGAAATACGAGAGAACATTTCAGTAAGAATTAAGGAAGGCTAAAGGAAGAAATGAGTTTACACCTCCGGAGAAGGAGATGAGATTCCAAAGGCATTCAACAAACATATTAAGAGCAAACGGATACCAAGGGACAAAATTGGTCCATGAGAAGATCAGAATGGTAATCCATGCATGGAGCCAAATAATATCGGGTGATCTGAAATTGAATTCTACAACTTTATTTACTTGCGAGACGAACACAGTTTCTATAGAAAGGTAGCAAATTAGCAGCGAGATCATGGGACATATACAGATTATAGTGAAGGCGATGTTTGCTGTCTTGAGTCATATTCGGGTGGATAAATCCCAAGAGCCTGACAACGTGTTTCCTCGGATCGTGTGGTAGATAAGCACGGATATTTCAGTGGTTCTAGCAGAGATACTTAAATCTTCCTTAGCGACAGGATTGGAGACAAAGTTCTTCCGCTGTTTACGAAAAACACTAAAAAGAAATCAGGAATTTATAGGCCGGTGAGCCTGATATCAGTAGAAGGAGAGTTATTGACTGGTATTCTGCAGGACCAGATATATGAGTATTTGGATAGACAAGGAATGATTAATTATAGCAAGTATCGCTTCATGCTTCGAAGTTCCTTCCAAACTAATCTTATAGAGTGTTTTTTTGAGGAAGATACTTGGAAAGTTGATGCAAACAAGACAGTGGAAGTTGGCTACTTCGACTCCAGTAGGAATGTTGAAAAGGTCCCGCATGGAAGGTTAGTCAAGAAGGTTCAGTCGCTTTGCATTCAAAATGAGGTAGTAAATGGGATTAGACAATAATATCGTGTGAGAAAACCGAGACTGGTACTACGTTGTTGCCTCTCTGACCGGAGAAAGACTTCTCAGATTTGCATATGCATCTGGACCAGCTGTAAAAAAAAAAATGGGCTAAGTGAATGGCATGTGGAATTTAATGCAGACAAGTGCAAGGTTTTGTACTTCGGTTGGACCAACCAGGTAGTCTTTACAAAATGAGCAGAAGGGCACTGAAGAGTGCTATGGAACAGAGGTAACTGCGAATACAGGTCCAGAATTCATTGAAAGTGATGTCACAGGTTGACAGGTTCGGTAAGAAACCTTGGCAGATTCGACATCGGAAATCCAACTACTGAGTGCAGGAAATGGGATGTTATGTTGAAGTAGTGGGCGTTGGTTATTTACCTGGAGGAAAGATGCAAATAAGCCTGACAAGGATCAGCGAAGTTGGAACGTCTGGAGGGCTTGAGTGTTTAGAAAAGACTGAATAGGTAAGGACTTTATTCCTTCGACAGTATAAGATTAAAGGCAGATTTGAAAGAGGTTTACAAAATTATATGGATTATTGTTGCGGTAAATGCAAACAGGCATTTTTCACAGAGTTTGGATCGGACTGGTTTCATAACTCTATAAACAGAATTGTGCTCTGAATATTATTTTATATCCAGCCAATTATATATCTATGTTAATCTTTTTTAACATTTTCGCTGAAGCACGCATGCACAAGTACAAACATGCTCATGCATATGCGTCCGCATGTGCATTGTCACACACCGTTTCTACCTCTCTATGTTCTCTCATGTAAGCAGAAAGAGACAGCGAGCGAGAGTGAAAGAGAGCGAGAAATAAACAGAGGAAGAGGGAGAGGGAGGGGGAGGGAGGGAGGTGGGGGGAGAGAGAGAGGGGGAAAGCTTTATTTTTATTACCTGTTTGTAATTCGGGCAGGTAGATACTCCGAATATCAGAAAATTTCAAATTCCCGCCATTTGCATTTACTTTTATCCACTACCTGCTTGTACTAACGTCATTGAATGCACTCATACATTCTGGTTCTGTTCCTTTATGTTTAAGCACTTAGCAAATCTTTAAAATCCTCTGGCAGAATCTTATCATTCAATTTATAGCTCACACTGACACTGATATTTCCTTCATGAGCATGAGACGCATTAGCGATGTGGACAGGGATTGTCTGTGCTCCAGCAGAAATCACAGAGGCACTTCCCGGTTACTGACACATCCTGAAATGAAAGTATTCCTCTTAATCTTTGATATCTGTCTAATTAACATTCCTTAGCTCGCGCTCCTATACCAGCCCAAGTTGTTCACTTTCCGACTAGACGTCTAGTCTAGACGTGTGATAGAGTCCAAGAGTCACAGAAAAGCCCTTTCGGTCCAACTAGTCAGTGCAGAGCCAGTTAAACTGCCTATTCCCATTGACATGCACAGTGCCTTTCCCATTCTATACATCTACTATCTATGTACATCTCTAAACTTCTCTTAAACGCTGCATCGAGCATAAATGCAGCAATTGCGCTGGCAGCTCGTTTGACACTCTCACAACCCTCTGAATTAAGACGTTTTAAACATTTCACCTTTTACATTTATCGCATGGCCTCTCGTTGTAGTCTTACCCAACCTACAATGGAAATTGTATTTACCCTAATTATACCCTTCAGAATTTTGTATACCTATATCAAATCTCTTCCCAATTTTCTACGTTCCAAATTAAAAAAAATAAGCTCCAAATCTATTCCATCTTTTCTTATGACACAGGTCCTCCATTTCCGGCAGCATACTTGTGAATTTTCTCTGTTGTCTTTTAATATTATTCGCAGCTTTTCTGTAGGCAGGTAACCAATTCTCCAAATTAGGCCTCAGCAGTGTCTTATACAACTTGAACGTGACATCCTGTCTACTGTTCTCAGTACTTTGATTTATGAAGGGCAATCTGCTGAAAGCTTTCGTTTCGACGCCATCAACCTGTGCCGCCAAATTTAATGAATCATGGACTTGTATTCTCTAATTCCTTACTGCCTACCATTTATTGTGTAAAACTTACCGTGCTTGAGACCCTTCGTCAGGACCGGCAAAAAAGATGAGAAGTCAAAGTCGTTGATCTTTCCATGTCTATAGAAATACGCATGTATCTCATCCTACAGAATACCTTCCAATAACATTCCCGCTACTGATTTCAGCATCATCGGCCTTTAGTTTCCTGGTGAATGTTGAGAGCGTTTTATAAACAACGGGAAAATGTATTTCTTCCAATGCTCTGCTACGTCACATGTCGCTAAGGATTACTCATATATCCCTGCTAGAGCCCCGACATTTTCTACACTTGCCTTGTGTCATGTTCTGGGGATTTATCCAACCTAATTTGCCTCAGGACATCAAACACCTCTTCATCTGTATAGTGGCCGTGAGATAGATGCCCTTTTGTCTCATTTCTAAATACTCTGAATCCATCTCCTCTGTGAATAAGGATGAAAAGCACAAGTTTGGATCTCCCCCGTCTCCTTTGATTCCATGCATTGATTACAATTCTGATCTTCCAGATGAACACGTTTTTATTTTGCAATTATTTTGCTACTAACGTATTTGTAAAATCGCTTAGGATTCTGCTACGCACTGTCTTTTTTTAGCCCTCGCGATTCTTGAGAAAGTGTTCTCTTTCATTTCGTATCATTCATAAGCATCTCAGTTGTTTTTACTTATACCCGCAATGCACCTGCTTTGCGGCCTTAGCCAGGACCTCAATATCTCTTGTACATCACGGTGTCCTACACCACTGATCTTTACCCTTTATTGTGAGAGGCAAATACAAGCTTTGTGCTCTCAAAGTGTAACTTTCGAAGGCCTCCCACCTTTGTCAGAAAACAGCCTGTCCCAAACTACACTTCCCAGAACAATAGGGATAGAATTAAAATTGGTCTTTCTTTAATTTAGAATCTCAACCCTCGAACTAGAGCTATCTTTTGCGCAGTTACTTTGAAGATATAGCAACATTTTGATCGCTGGATACCACGTGTACCAAGGCACATACATCTGTCTACTATTTCAGGATGCATATTGTATACATTTCTCCGACATTAAATTGAACCATACTTATCTTTTTTTTCTAACAGTCTGTGATGTCTACAAGTTTATTCCCCTAAATCCCTCGGACTGTTGGGTGTTCTTCAATACAGTCCCATTCACGTCGTCATACATTTGGTTATTACTCAGTGCCACTCATAATGCCTCACTAGACGAGTGTTGTGGTCTGTCATGACTGAGCGCTGTCGTGAATATTTTCGATGACTTGTAACGACACCCCTCTTTCTTTAACCCCTAAAAATTTGTACCGTTAAAACAAGGGATCCCAGAAATATTGGGGTGCCAGTCCTGCCCTTTTCAGCAGACAAGTCGACCTAATGGCTACAATAACATACGTGCATTTGTTGACCCATGTCCTGTTGTCATCTTACTTTCATAGGATTTCGTTGGCATATATACGCAGCTCAAGGAATTAGCGCACAGTGCTTATCCTTTTCTTACCTGACATTGACTAAGGTCTTAGCAACATCTGCCTCAACAACCTCTCCACTAACTGTTCTGCTACTTCAGTTTCCACCTATTTCGGCTCTAGTTTAACGCCCCGTACTCCTCCATTTGTCCCCTTTCAGTTCAGCTAGAAATTACTTTAGATGGACTTTTGTTTCGGATTTCATGCGGACTGGAGTTTTACTTCTGGATGATCCGGATGTGTGCAACAGTTGCGTAAAGTTATTGGAAGTATTCCAAGGGGCCAGATTCTTAAGTATTTGGAAAGACACAGACTGATTGAGGATCGGCAGCGTGGCCTAAGCATATATCGTTTTCTAAGGAAGTCACCAGGAAATTAGATGAAGTTAAAGCAGTAGATGGTGTCTACATGGACTTTAGCAAGACATTTGACAAGGTCACACATAAGAGATTGGTCAAAACTATTCAGTCGCTTGGCATTCAAGATGACGCGGTAAATTAGATTAGGTATTGGCTTTGTGTGAGAAGCAAGAGATGAGCATTAGATTAGACTAGTCCTGTGACTCGTGCTGTGCCACAGGGATCTGTGCTGGGTCCGTTGTTGTCATCTATGCCAACCATGTGGGCGATAATGTGATTAACTGGATAGGCAAATTTGCGGATGATAACATCGTTTGGGGTGTAGTGGACAACGAGGAACGCTGTACGGCTTGCAGAGGGATCTGCATCAACTGCAAAAATGGGCTGAAAATTGCATACAGCAACAATGACTGTGGTAGAATAAAAGGATATGCGAATACAGGTACATAATTCATTGCAAGTGGCGACGTAGTTTGGTCGGGTCGTAACGAAAAGACCAGGCACATTAGCCTTTACAAATCATTGTATTCAGGACAGGAGATTGGATGATATGGTGAAATTGCATATGTCTTGGGGAGGCCTAATTTGGAGTATTTGGCACGGTATTGGTTACCGCGATACTGGTAACAAGAAAGATGTAAATAATGTTGAAGGAATACAACGAAACTCTACGAGGACATTACCGCGTCTGGAGAACCTGAGGTTTAATGAAATATTGAACTGGATGGGACTGCATTCCTTAGAACGTAGAAGATTATGAGGAGATTTGATAGTTGTATACACACATATGAGGGACGTGGAGAGGGTAAATGCTAACCCGAAGGTGGGTGGGAGACCAAGCAGAGGTCATCGGTAAAGGGAAAAAGGTGAAAATTTAAGGGAAACATGACAGGCAACTTTTTCTCTCAGTGGAGCATGAATGTGAAACGAGCTGCCAGACAAGTGGTGCGTGCGAGCTCGACTTCAGTTTTTAAGAAAAAACTGTATAAGTACATGAATGATACCTTTGATGAGGGCTATGGTTCTGGCACAGGCCGATGGGTGAAATGTTTCGGCATGGACTACATGGACCAAAGAGCCTGTTTCTGTGCCGTACCATGATGATTCTTGACATTTCAAATTCGGTTTTGTCTGTGGAAGAGATAGTCACGCTATAGAGCAAACAAACCAAGGAACTAAACGAAAAAAAAAAGAACCTAACATGTTGGTTTCAGGGAGAATTGAGCCCTCCTGTCTATGCTACCGGAACATAGCATCATTCAGTTCCTTGCTCACACTGAACATATTGATTCCAGGAACCTTTTTGCACTTATTTGAGCTACTCCAATTTACTCCTTCAAAACCATGTTGTACACTAATGGTTTAATGCAATGCTTTCATGTGGATGGATCGAGCGTCGAATAAGTGCACCAATGGTAACATCAGAAGAGAAATAGAACATTTGCCAAAAGAGTTATTAATCAGTCTGGCTAATGTTTCACCTATAATGCTCAAAGCACAGCATTATTTATACATAATACGTGCTTCCAAAGAGCAAACGAAATGAGAAATCACGGGAAGAAATTTAATGACAAACATTCATTAAATGTTTCTTTAAATCTGAGGTATCCCAGATATTCCCTGATAAGTAATATACCTTTTCACCACACTTCTATGCTTCAGAACGCTTCAGAAATTACAGGCTCGAAAGATCGGCACGGCGTACACTTCCCCTACGGGTACCAACAATGTCCATTGCTGTAATTCATAATGAATAAAATAAATTACTTCCACAGCATTGTATCAATCGGTTATAACTGAAAGTATACATATCATTGGGGCATGTATAAGAAAGAATGGTGTATTGTACAACTTTAAGGAGCAGAATGGCTAAAATTCAATGGGAATTGGAACTATAACAATGCAGAAACCATATGATCAAGATCAATTATCTAAGTGAGATTGCAGAAGACCCTTTCCAGATACAGCAAAACGGATGCTTTCAAGATTCGCAGAAGGATCTTAAACGTAGAACATAGAATAAAATCTTGGTCTGCTGTGTGTGTGGGCCTAGAAATGGTAAAAGGAGCTTATGTTCACATTATTTTGAGGTGAATGACAAATGGAGGTTATATTTTTAGAATGATCTGTAGCTCTATGTCTGCGTGAAATTGCGCAGTCACTGTCCTGTGTTCAGATTCTAGAACAGCGGAGCATTAGGATATAGGGTCGTTGAAAATAACAACACATAAACAGGTCTTTTGGCCCATCTAGTCCATGTCAAGAGTATTTAAGCTTCCTACTTCCATCGATCTGCACCAGGGCTATTGTTTCTCACACGCCTGCTATTCACGAACTGCGCATAATATTAGCTCCGTCAAAAATCCTCTAAATTTTTTACGTGCTATAGAATGCAACCCTAACTTATTCAATATTTCCTTATCTCAAGTCCTCGAGACACGGAACTAAGCTTGCAAATTTTCTCTGTACTCCAATCTCATTTACGTCTTTCTAGTCGATTGGTGACTGAGACTGCACGCAAACTCCAAATTAGGCCTCACCAACGCATTATGCAGCTTCAGCATAATATCTTGTCTCCTGTACTCAATACATTGATTTATGAACACTTTTGTGCCAAAAGCTGTCTCTATGACCCTATCTACCGGTGGTGGCACTTTCAACAGTTGGTAAAAGCAACTTAACAGTAATATGAGGACTATTTTCTCCCAAAGATTGGTTAGTAGATGCAATGAGCTTCCATATGACGCGATTCAAATAGGCATATTATCTACAGTAAGATACAGTTGGATGGTTACATGAACAGACAAGCTTTGGTAGGATATGCGCCAAAGGTGAGTAAATGAGATTAGCTTACATGGGAATCCTTGCGAGTATGGAATGGTGGCGCCGAAACTGTATTCTTCAATTAGGGCTATCGCTCAATCGGACGTTTGGATATAATAATGTGGCTCACGTGAAAAGAATGTTAACACATGCCATTTATTGAACGTACGGAGCTCATTTGAAGATAATTGTAATCAATCCGCTAGAATTGCTAGAATTCGATCAAAGTGACAACAGTGGTGGGTGGGTTCATAAAGAAAACAATTGAAACATTAGCCTTGTCAAATCAATGTGTTCAGTACAGGAATGGGATGTTGCGAGAAGCTGTATGTTGAAGTTGTACCTGTCTTGAGGAGGCTGAATTTGTAGAATTTGCTTTGGTTTTGCTGACCCGCGAAGAGTAAAGATGTAACCAGTGTTGAAAAAGTACAGAGAAAATTTACAAGGATATTGCTGGGTCTGAAGAACATGACGTATAAGGAAACATTTAATCAGATTGGACTGCATGGACTGGGATAGGAGAGCATGTTTCTACCCTGGCATACACATCGATGATTCTCCAAATTAGTTTTCGTGTGTGGAAGTATTAGTCCCGCTACGAAACAAACAAACAAACAAACAAACTATCGTATTGTTTCTGGCAGAGTTGAGGTCTCTTGTCTACATCGTCGGAACATACCATGACTACATTGTCAACAATTTTTCCAAGTCCTCTATTAAACATTATTTACATTTTCAAGTGCCTCGTCAAAGAATGGTTACATCCTTTTTCATACTCTAGTAACCTGTCATCTGCGCGTCGACATCGATAATGTATATGGCCAGTGGTGAACCACACTAATAATTCAATTGCTACATATTTGGGGGAAGATTTTAATGGAGGGAATAAGATCCCAGTACGTGGTACATCTGTGGGATCCGTTGCCAAATGCAGCTGTGAAGGCCAAGACATCGAGTATATTTAAGGCAGAGGTTGATAGATTCTTGATTACTTAGAACATGAAGGAATATGGAGATAAGGCAGGAGATTGGGGCTGAGAGGGTAAATGGCTCAGTATGATGAAAAGGCAAAGAGGACTCCATAGGTCAAGTTGAGTTTCTCTACAGTTGTTGCTTCCAATAACCATTTTGCACTTATTTGAGATACTCCAATTTACACCTTCTTAGCCACGTTATACCTTAATTGTTTAATGCAATGCTTTCATGTAGATAGATGGAGAACGGAACAAGTGCACACACGGAAACGTTAAGTGAGAACTACAAATTTTGTCCGGAGATTTATCAGTCGATAAGACTCCTGTTCCATCTGCAATCCTGAAAGTGCTGCATGATTTATACATATAATATGTTTCCCATCATTTAGTATTTCCAAAGAGCATTGGAAATGAGCCACCTTCGATATGGAGGGAATCTACGGGGAGAAATTTAATGAATTCGTTCATTAAATGTATTTTTAAATCTGAAGATCTTTTCCCTTAACTTTTCAACTGTACAGGGAGGAATAGAAAGAAGATACGCCATGGTAGCGTATCGGTTAGCGCAAAACTTTTACAGCTACAGGCGTTCTGGTATTCTCAGTTCAATTCTGCCACTGTCTGTAAGAAGTTTGTGCATTCTTCCCATGGCCATGCAGACTCTCCGATTGGTGCGGTTTGTTCCCACAGTCAAAAGTAGATTGCCCATTGCAAATGTCCTGTAATTTAGTCCAGTGTTAAACAGATGGATTGCGTGGGTCGTTAGGGTAAAGGAGTCTGTTCTGAGCTCTATTTCGAAATAAATATATGAGATAAATATAAACTGTACACAAACAACGCGAGCCAGGGCTAATGGTGTCTTAATTTTCATTCTAGCGCTTAAAGTGAGACTGATAGGCGGGAGCAATCGCTGTTCCGGGAGAGTGGAAGTTCTCTACAATAACCAATGGGGTACAGTTTGCGACGACGATTGGGCGCCAGTAGATGCAGAGGTTGTTTGCCGTCAAGTTGGCTGTGATTCGCGTGCCGCTGCGGTTGGGTCAGCAGCCTTCAGGACTGGCCTGGGGCAAATTTGGATGGACAACGTGGACTGCAAAGGTTCTGAGACTCGCCTGTCTGACTGCCGCTTCCGGGGATGGGGCGTTCATGATTGCTCACATAGCGAAGATGCAGGTGTTATTTGTCAATCAGGTATGCCTTACTGATTTTTAACTAATATTAGTATGCCTTACTAATATTTAAGTAGCAGACTTATTATTAATCATGATTGTTAACCAGAATTATTATACGTTAGTTTTGTTGCCAAGTTCAAAAACTTTCCTTTTCCTTTATTAACCCTCGGCTTCCCTATGAGGGGCTTCCTACATTTCTGCGACCATTATTTTGTAAGTGTCCCCGAACAAAACCCTTTACTAAATTTTTTTATTTGAAATCTGTACGAACGAAGTAAAGACATAATTTGTGTCTCTGAAACATAATCAGTCATAAATAAAGGTAAAGATTGTGACAGTCTGGACGTGAGACCTCACGGAAGAGGTAGGTCGCCTTGTGAAAAAAAAATCGGTCAATTTTGTCACGTGTCCCAGTGGAAACTGACGGATATTTGAGCAAAATTTATAACATTTTGCCAAAATTCATGCTTAGTGATTATTCACCTCCAAAAGGATGGAGATGCTTATTTCTATTTACATACTCAACAGAATATAAACCAAAGCCACAATTCAGAGATTCCCTAATAAGTAATATACCTTTTCACATGAATCCTATACTTCAAAACGCTTCTGACATTACTGGTCCTCAAGATCGGCAAGGACTAGATTTCTTCAGAAGGCACCAACAACGTCCATTGCTGCAAATCAGGAAAGTGAATGATTAAAATAAATTACTTTCACAGCTATGAATCAATAGTTCTATAACTGAAATTATACTGATCAGTAGGAGAGGTATAAGAAGGAATGTTGTCTTGCTCCACTTTAAAGAGCACATTGGCTAATATACTACAGGATTTGGAACTAATACCAATATATACACCGTATGATGAGATCAATTATCTATTCTTATGAGATTGCAGGACACGTTTGCAGATGCAACAAAACAGATAATGTTTTTGACAGTGAGGGCATCTTTCAAGATTAACAGAAGGACCTTAATCTGCTGTCTGTGTGGGCCAAAAATGGTAAAAGAAGTTTATCTTCAGAGTATTTTGAGGTGAA
Source organism: Hemitrygon akajei (assembly GCF_048418815.1). Lineage (NCBI taxonomy): Eukaryota > Metazoa > Chordata > Chondrichthyes > Myliobatiformes > Dasyatidae > Hemitrygon > Hemitrygon akajei. The sequence continues at coordinate 4,531,053 of NC_133147.1, forward strand.
GGACAAATGGATGTTATACTTTCAGACTTCTTCTATCGACCTGCACCAGGACTATTGTCTTCCACACCCCTACTATACATGCACCTCTCCATGTTCTCTTAAATGTTGAAAGCGAGCTCGTATGCACCACTTGTGCTGGGAGCTTATTTCACACTCTCACGACCCTTTGAGTGAAGAAGGTTCTCCTTATATTCTCCTTGAACTTTTTAGCTTTCCATATAACCCATTAACTCTGTTTGCAGTCCCACCGAACCTCAGTTGCAAAATCATGCATGCATTTCCCGGATCTGTAGCCCATACAATTTTGAATATACCTGTCAAATCTCCTCTCTATGTTCTACGTTCTTTGGAATTACAGTCTTAACATATTCAATATTTTCTTATAACTTACGCCCTCCAGACACGACACCATCCTTGTAAATTATCTCTGTACCCTTTCAACATTATTTACATACGTCATGTAGGTAGGTGACTAAGACTGCACACAATACTTCCAATTAGGCCTTACAAATGTCTTATGCTATTTCAAAATAACGTCCCATCTGCTGTAATTAGTACATTGATTTATGAACACTTTCGTGCCTAAAGCTAACTTTATCACCCTATGTACCTGTGACGTCACTTTCATCAATTGGCGTAAGCAAATTTCACAGGATTATGAGGACTTTTTTTTTGTTCTCCCGGTGAGTGGTCGGTACACGCACTGAGCTTCTATATAAAGCAAATCAAACAGGCATTTATCTTCTTATTTGTACGGTTACATAAGCAGGCAAGCTTTGGAAGGATATGAGCCAAAGGTGTGCAAACAGGATTAGCTTACATGGGAATCCATCTGAGTATAGAATGGGGGCGCCTAAGCTATATTTTTCGATTGGTGCTATCACTTAACGTGACGCTTGGATATAATAGTGAGGCTCACGTCAAAAAAAATAACATAAGAAATTTACTGAAATAAAAGAAGCTCTTTTGAGGATAATTGTAATGAATTCTCTGGAATAGCGTTACCTCATAAATGCGATAGGACAGAGACAGCAGAACTGAAATGATAACTGCCAGATATCACTGGAAGTCTACCGATGTTTGAAGCACATATTTACTATGATATTATGGCCAGCAGCAATATGGAACAGAACGAGTTGGCGATGAAAACTCACACGACAGTCTTCTGTGCAGCAGATAAAGCTTATTCATCGCATTTCATTTCACGTCTGGATATAAGACAAGCAGGTGGCAACATTCATTCCTCTTGAAAAGTTAAGATGTACCACAGAAGACAATGGGGGACAGTTTGCGATGACGAATGGGGTTTGAAAAGTTGTTTGCAAACAGCAGTTGTCATAAAACTCCTTTGAAACCTCTCCAGTTTCCACACATCCCTTCTGAGATAAAGGGCCAAAAACTGCTCACAATACTCCGAGAGAGGCCTCTCCCTAGCCTTCTAAATCTCAGCTTTACTTCCTTGCTTTAATACTCTAGTCCTCTTGAAATGAATACTAGCACTGCATTTGCTTTCCTCACCAAGACTTAACCTGCAAATTAGCTTTAGGAAATCCTGCACACGGGTTCTCAAATTCCTCAGATTTCTGTGTTGTGTCTCCATTCAGAAAATAGTGAACGCTTTCATTTCTTCCACCGAAGTGCATTATCATACACTACTCGACACTGTATTGCATCTGCCACTTCTTTGCCTAATCTCCAAATCAGATTAAGTCCTTCTATAGCCTTCCAATTTTCTCAGAATTATCTGTCACTGCACCAATCATAGTATCATCAGCAAACTTTGCAACAATGCCATCAACGCCGTCATCAAAATAATTGACATAAAGCGTAAAAAGAATCAGTCCCAGGACTAACCCCTGTAGAACACCAGTTGGCAGCAGCAGTAGCCAGATAAATGGTCCCTTCATGGCTATTTTGTTAAGTATACATGTACACCTGCTCGCTGATGGAAATATCTAATCAACAAAAGTTTAGAAGTAATCACGTCCAGAATTGTAATTCCATGTCCTGGAATTAAAATTGAGTCGTGGTTAATAGAGACACAAAAAGCTAAATTCTGCCTCACTCCCTCTGCGGGATTCAAGTGGATATTATCTTAGATACTCTTCTTCTATTAATGCCATGGAGCCTTACCATTAACCGAGGGGTCCGTCGGACTTAGTCTGTCTTAGATCATAAGTCCATAAGAGATAATAGAAGACTTTCACCCGTGGGGCAATCGAAACTAATCGAAACTCCACCAATTCAACATAGCTGAGTTATTATCCCTCTGAACTGCAACCCATCTTCTCCCCATAGTCTTTCACGCCAAACATTTGGTTGACGTAAAGGAGTTATTATCTTTGGCATCTTCTGCTGAGGTTCATCCAAAGATGCCCAGGCCCTCAGCATCAGTGAGCTTGAGCAAAGAAAAAAAAAAGAACTAATTAACATAGTGCAGCTAGCATCAACCAAACGACACTGGACAACAATGCAGAACAATTCGTAATGCACAGCAATATTTATATAATTCTCAGTCAAATCTACGCTCGTAAAAATGACTAGAATAGTCTGGAAGTTTCTTAGATCGCGAAATGAGTGTGTTGAGGGGTCATGACCCGACACGTCGAAGGATCACACATTTCCAGAGAACAACCATCAGCAATTCACACGTGTTGCATTGGATTTCCAGCATCTGCAGATTACCCTTTTTTACGAAACAAATATACTTGGCTATGGCCGTACCGTAAGATTTACCAGCTTGAACTGAGAAAATTTTTAAAGCAAACTACAATGGTAGTGAATAAATACCGAAAACTTGGGGTGAGGAGTAATTGAAATTATGTCCACAGGTTGTGGGAATAGTTCAGTGAAGGGGCAGGTGAAGTTGAGTGTTTATACCCTTTGGTTCAAGATCCTCATTGTTCAGAAGTAATAACTGTCCTGAACCTGGTGGTGTGAGTCTTGAGGATCTTATAACTTCAGCAAGAATAGGACTGGACCTGTGAATTGGGGTTGTCTGGCGATGGATGCCGTTTTCCTGCGACAACACGCAGTGTTGATGTGCTCAATAGAGAGAAGGACTTTATTCTTGACGTATTTGTCCCTATACACACGTTTTTGTAGGATTTTCCCTTGAAGGACACCGGAGCCCCTTTCTAGGCCGAAATGCATTTGGTCAGTATACGCTCCACTACGCAACAAATGCAATTTGCTGAAGTTTTAGATTTGTTGCATAGATTGTAGTGGATAGGACAAGATTTGATGCAAGTATACACAATTATGCCGGCTGGCGGCGTAGTGGCATCAGCGCCGGACTTCGGAGCGAAGCCTCTCGAGTTCGAATCCAACAAGCGCCCTTCCACGTTTTCCATACGTGTTGAGCGTCGAGCTAGCAACTCGGCCTTGTAAAAATCAGAGAGCCTGCTAAAAAAAACGCGGTAATGATGGTGTTCCCATTACTCCACTCGGAGTTAAGAGCTTTCTTCTTCTTCTTCTTCTTCTTCTTCTTCTTCTTCTTCTTCTTCTTCTTCTTCTTCTTCTTCTTCTTCTTCTTCTTCTTCTTCTTCTTCTTCTTCTTCTTCTTCTTCTTCTTCTTCTTCTTCTTCTTCTTCTTCTTCTTCTTCTTCTTCTTCTTCTTCTTCTTCTTCTTCTTCTTCTTCTTCTTCATCTTCTCACACAATTATAAGGAGTATAGGTAGGGTAATTGCAAGCAAGCTCTTTTTGCAGGTTGGGTGGGACGACAAATAGAGGTCATGAGTTAAGACTGAACGGTAAAATGTTTAATGGGATCTTTAGGGGAAATATCGTGACTCAGATGGTCTTGAGAGTGTGGATCAACCTGCACACTGAAGTTGTGCATGCGAATTCGACTTCGACGTTTATGAGAAGTTTGGATACGTGCATGGGTGTTTGGGGTGTGGATGGCAATGATCCAGATGTTGTGCTCGCACAGAGGAGAGAGTTTGAATGCTTTGGTAGAGATTAGATGGGAGGAAGGGCCAGCTGTTGTGTTAAGGTTTTCTCTGAGTCTATGATAAAATAATCAGTCGGATAAAACATTACTGAATAAACACTCATGAACAGCAAACTTTACAGATATCGTCATTCCACACACACATCACATCTGGATGATACTCCTGCCCATCCATAATGCTGTGGACGCTATCGGAGTCGTCCCTTATTCTAGCACCTGGGAGGCTACAATCCATACATGAATTACGTTCGTGTTAACAGAATTTTTTCGATCTCTCTGACTATTGAGGCCCCCATTTCAACCTCTCCCAACTCTCGCTCTTTCTCTTCTGCAACACGGACATGCTCAATGCGACCCACCTGGTCCCTGTGGCATTCCCCAGGGAGCTTATATAAAAAATTATTATCCATAATGATATATTTATTATTATGCAGGGTAGTTGCCCTACAGCTGCTCTAAGCTGAATGCCAATTCACTAGCCAGAACCTTCACACTGACAGTCACTCAGGTTTCAGGTTACATCCACCATAGTTGAGGCATCTACCCGGAATCTCGAATGGAATATCTCTTCACTCTCCTGTAGAAACTGAACGTCATACAGCTGCTGGTCCCGATCCATAGGACGATGTTCCAGTCGCTGCATTTTGATGCACCTCACGCACATGTAGTTGCCCGTCGGGTTGCAAGACTCCAACATCAGATATGAATAACACGCAAAGGCACTTTAAACCACAGTAAATTGCCCGGTCAAATTTTACCAGAGCCAGTTCCTCTTCCGTGTCGAAGACTCCTTTCCGCCAACGAATAACAATGACACTCTCACTACTGGCCAATGCCAATAATCACCACTCCAGCAATGGTGGCCCCGCTTGAGCAAACATTCACTTGCTGTGTTATGGTCAGGAACGTGGAAATGATTTCAGCTGTAAGCATCACTATGAAAAATACAGCCACCTCTGCGTCACAAAGTAACTTCTTCTTTGAATGTCATTCCAGAGCCCGAGATAAGACTGGTAGGTGGCAGCAATCGCTGTTCAGGGAGAGTGGAGGTGCAGTACTATTCAGAATGGGGAACGGTTTGCGACGATGGATGGGGAACTGAAGATGCCAAGGTTGTCTGCAGACAGTTGGGCTGCCCCTCTGGCGCAGCAGCGAAACAAAGTGCACACTTCGGGCAAGGCAGCGGGAATATCTGGTTGGATGATGTTGCATGCAATGGAGATGAACCCGCCCTTGGGGAATGTTCCTTCCCAGGGTGGGGTAGTCATAACTGCGGTCACGGAGATGATGCGGGAGTCAGCTGTACAGAAGGTAGGCATAGAACTAAAAACATATGTTTTCCTTCTTCCTCTCTGTTGGGAATAACGAAAATTCTACCTTTTAATAATTAGGCAAGCCACTTGCAGTTGCTGTGAGTAGAACCATGTGAATTTATGTACTGATCCTCACATGATAGCATACAGGGACAAATTTCATCAACCTGTTAGAGCACAATATCCCTTCATACACTACATTCTTTCGCTGGCGTAAGACGTGTGTGCAGTCAATATTGTAGGTGATTCTACTGCACCGCATGCGATGTGAGTTACGATACCATTGACTAGTATATGGACTGCTGTTAGCATGACAACTTGTAACAGTGCTGTGGAGGGAGAGCAGAGGTAAGATATTCACTGACATCTGAATCTGTAGGAGTGATCATGTGTGAGCACACTCTTTTCTTATAACTTACAGGACTTTGAGAACAGTATTGAGACACTTTTTGATTCTGCGTCCCCAATGCACTGATATGAACTCTGCTGACAGCAGTTTGGTTCGATAATCTGCCTGCCCTCCTATCAGTCTGGCTGCCCGCTATCTTTGCTCGTTTATCATTTGCCCATTCCTGAGCCTATTCTCTCCGATTTCTACCCCACTGTAACGTTCGTTTAAACTCTCCCCAATAGTTGGAAGAATCCTGTGGGCGCCAATATTGGTCCCAACCGGCTTCAGCTTTTGTATAGGTCAAACGGCCCCCAGAAAAGATGCCAATGATCCAAGAAGCTAAAGCACTGTCCCTCTGCTCCAAAGTCATAGCTACACATTTATCTGCCAAATCATTCTGTTTCTACCCACACCGACGCGTGCCACTGGCAGCAATGCTCGGTTCTCTCCTTCTCAGCCTTTTGTCTAGCTCTTTATATCCATTCTGCGGAAACTCATTGGACCAATACATCTGCCTGCTCCCGCACACTCTCCAAAATGCTATGGACGCGATCGAAATCGTCCATTACCCTGGCACCTGGGAGGGAAAGGACCAGCCGTGTGTCCTATTCACATCAACTGAATTTTATTCCTGATATGTCTGACTATTGACTGCCTCTTCGCACCCGCATCCGACTCTCACTCTGCTCATTCTGCAACACAGACCCATACTAAATGGGACACACGTGGTCTCCGTGGCATTCCCCTAAGAGTTATCTGGAAAACAGTGTCCAAAATGATATTATTATTATTCAGGGGACTTACCCAGGAGTTGCTTTGAAGGAATGGCTATTTACCATCTATTTCCTTCCAGTGACAGTCAGGCAGTTTTCAGGCTCCTGCACTTTAGTTGATTTTACTTCCCAGAACCTCTGATGGATGATCTCTTCACTGTCCCCTACATGCCGAAGGTCCTTCAGCTGCTGCTCTCGCTCTGTAATACGGTCTTCTAGTAGCTGCAACTGAATGCACTCACCTACATGTAGTTGCCCGTGGGGCTGCATGACTCCAATATCCGATGTGAATAACACGCAAAGACCCTTTAAACTACAGTAAATAGCCCTGTCAAGTTACCAAGAGCAGGTCCTCTTCCGTGTTGAAGTATCCTTTCAGCCAACGCATAACGCACTCTCACTACTGGCCTATGCCACCAATCACCGCTCCAGCAATGGTGGCACCTCTTGAGCAAATATTTACATGCTTGTTATGGTCAGGAACGTGGAATTGAACTCAGGTGTAAGAGACACTCTGAAAAATACAGGCACCTCTGCGTCACAGAGTAATTTCTTCTTTGAATGTCATTCCAGAGCCCGAGATAAGGCTGGTAGCTGGCAGCAATCGTTGTTCGGGGAGAGTGGAGGTGCGGCACAATTCAGAATGGGGAACGGTATGCGACAATGGATGGGGAATTGAAGACGCCAAGGTTGTCTGCAGACAGTTGGGCTGCCCCTCTGGCGCAGCAGCAATAGGGAGTGCACGCTTCGGGGAAGGGAGCGGGAATATCTGGATGGATGATGTTGCATGCAATGGAAATGAACCCGCCCTTGGGGAATGTTCCTTCCGAGGGTGGGGTATTCATAACTGCGGTCACGGAGAGGATGCGGGAGTGAATTGCACAGAAGGTAGGCATAGAACTAAAAACATATTTGTTCCTTCTTTCTCCCTATTGGAAATAACGAAGATTTTATCTGTTAATAATTAGGCCAGCCACTTGCAGTTGCTGTGAGTAAAACGATGTGAATTTATGTACAGATCCACACATGATAGCATACAGGGGCAAATTTCATCGAACGGTTAGAGCACAATATCCCTTCATCCAACTACATTCTCTCGCTGACGTAAGACGTGTGTACAGTAAATATTGTAGGTGATTCTACTGCACCGCTTGCAAAGCGGGTATATGGACTGCTGTTAGCGTGACAACTTGCAACGATCCTATGGAGGGAGAGCAGAACTGTGGTATTCATTGACAACTTTCTCTGTAGGAGCGATAATGTGTGAGCACACTCTATTCTTATACTTTATAGGACTTTGAGAAGAGTATTGAGACGCTTTTTGATTCTGCGTCCCTAATGCACTGATATGTAATCTGCTGGCTGCAGTTTGGTTTGATCATCTGCCTGCACTCCTATCAGTCTGACTGCACGTTATCTTTGCTCGTTTATCATCTGCACTATACTGAGCACATTCTCTCTGGTCTCTGCCCCCCTGCAACATTCATTTAAACTCTCCCCAACAGCTGGTTGTAACCAGTGCGCCTGAATATTGGTCCTGTTCGGCTTCAGCTGCAACTCTTCGGACTTGTATAGGTCAAATGGTCCCCAGAAGATATCCCAATGGTCTATGAAGCTGAAGCACTGACCCCCTACTCCAAATTCTTAGCCACACATTTATCTGCCAAATAATTCTGTTACTACTCACACTGACGCATGCCACTATGCGTGCATGCGATCGGAATTGTTCATTACACTGGCACCTGGAAGAGAAAAGACCACCCGTGTATCCTTTTCACATTAACAGAATTTTATTTTCGATCCGTTTCGCTATTGAGTGCCCCTTCTCATCCGCACCCGACTCTCACTCTTTAGTTTCTGCAACACGGCCCCATACTCAGTGCGACACACGTGGTGTCCGTGGCATTCGCATTAGAGGTTATCTGGAAAACAGTGTCCTAAACGATACAATTACTATTCAGGGAAGTTACCCAAGTCCTGCTTTGAGTTGAATGGCTGTTCACTATTCAGTTCCTTCCAGTGACAGTCAGGCAGTTTTCAGGCTCCTTCACCTTAGTTGATGTTCCTTCCCAGAACCACCGGTGGACAATCTCCTCACTGTCCCCTACATGCTGAAGGTCCTGCAGCTGCTGCTCTCGATCCGTAATACAGTCTTCTTGTTGCTGCAGCTGGATGCACCTCACGCTCATGTAGTTGCTCGTGGGGCAACATGACGCCAACATCCGGCGTGAATAACAAGCAAAGGCCCTTTAAACTACAGTAAATAAGTCTGTCAAGTTACTCAGAGCCAGGTCTTCTTTTGTGTCGAAGACTCCTTTCAGCCAACGCATAACAATGCCACTCTCACGACTGGCCTATACCAACAATCACCGCTCCAGCAATGGTGGCTCCGCTTGAGCAAACATTCACTTGCTGTGTTATGGTCAGGATCGTGAAAATGACTTCAGCTGTAAGCATCACTCTGAAAAATACAGCCACGTCTGCATCACAGAGTAATTTCTTCTTTGAATGTAATTTCAGAGCCTGACATAAGGCTGGTTGGCGGCAGCGGTCGTTGCTCAGGGAGAGTGGAGGTGCGGCACAATTCACAATGGGGAACGGTATGCGACGATGAATGGGGATCTGACGACGCCAAGGTTGTCTGCAGAGAGTTGGGCTGCCCCTCTGGCGCCACAGCAATAGCGAGTGCACACTTCGGGGAAGGCAGCGGGTATATCTGGATGGATGATGTTGCATGTAAGGGAAATGAATCCGCCCTTGAGGAATGTTCCTTCCGAGGGTGGGGTCGTCATAACTGCGGCCACAGAGAGGATGCGGGAGTGAACTGTACAGAAGGTAGGCATAGAACTAAAAACATCTTTATTACTTCTTTCTCTCTATTGGGAATAACGAAGCTTTTATCTTTTAATAATTAGGCCTTCCACTTGCAGCTGCTGTGAGTAAAACGATGTGAATTTATGCACTGATCCACACATGATAGCATATAGGGGTAAAGTTCATCGACCTGTTAGAGCACAATATCCCTTCATTCGACTACATTCTCTCGCTGGCGTAAGAGTGTGTGCAGTAAATATTGTAGGTGATTCTACGACACCGCATACAGTGTGGGTTACGATACTATTGACTGATATATAGACTGCTTTTAGCGTGACAACTTGTGAGTTCCTGTGGAGGGAGAGTAGAACTGTAGTATTCACTGACATCTGTCGCAAAGAACCGGAACTACCGCTCCCCTGCTAAAAATACTCAGCCACGTATTTATCTGCCAAATCATTCTGTTTCTTCCCTCGGTGGCGCCTGTCACAGGCAGTAATCCTAAATACCCTGCGTCTCAGCCTTCCGTCTTGTTCTTTAATTCCTCACTGCTTCCCACCCCATCCAAAATGCTATGGGCACGATCCGAGTAGTCCTTTACGCTGGCAACTTGAGGGAACAGACCACTTGTGTGTCCCTTTCATGTCAATAGGCATTTTCTCGATCCCCCTGACTATTGTGTACTCCATCTCAAACAATCCCAACTCTCCTTCTTTTCCTCCTTTTTTAAAATTTACTATACACTTTGATATTGTTTGCTAGCTTACATTCGTGTTTCATCTTTTCCCTCCGAATGATTATTTTAGTTGCTCTCTAAGGTTTTCCAAACCCCTCCCAATCCTTTATCTTTTTCCTGCTTTTTCATTATGTATGCTTTCCACTTTTACTTTTACATTACAGCATAGACACTCTTTTTTGATTCCTTGCAGTATTTTGTATAGTCAATAACTACTGTCAGATGTCAAGTCTTTCGAAATAGAGGTGGCAAATTTGAACAGAAATGAAACGGTTACCCTTACATGAAGTATAGGTTTTTTTTTTGTTCGCAACAAGTAAAAATCTTGAATTTAGTTAGATACATGGAGACTGAGAATTAATGGTAGAACAATGTGGCACGACGTGATGTTTATAACCATTTATTTTACAGTTGGGAGAGTTAAATCGTGTTATTTCGTATTTACCTTTTAACATTAAGATTGCTGTTAATGTTTCTCGTGATTCTGTGTTTCAGAGCCACCGCCTCAACTGCAAATCTCCATTACTCCGGAATACCCAGTGTATGTGCAAGGTGAATGCATCACTATTGTCTGCACTGCTTCACGCCCTGATACAGATGGTCAGTTTCAGTTGAAAAAAGACTCCGTCACTCTCATCAACAGCACAACAAACCAAAGGCAGTTCACCTATGATATTGGAAACCTAAGCCAGTCCAAAGCAGGCAACTATACGTGCGTCATGATCTCGCAGATCTCCGGTCGCTGGATCCATTCACCTGCCAGCTCTCCTGTGAGCGTACTTGTCACAGGTCAGTTTGAACTACAGAGAATGTAGTATATAGTATAAGGTAAACAAATAGCGGCATTTAAAATCATAGTGATGTGAAAAGAAGGGCAAGGTAGTATGATACCCATAACGAATCATTGTGTTTAAGGAGTTTTACATTCTCCCTATGCCGGCATTGGTTCCCTCCGGGCGCTCCAGTTTCATCTGCAGTCCAAAATCAAACCCGTTGGTAGGTTAACTGGTTATTTCAAATTGTCCCGTGATTAGGCTGAGATTAAATCGGGAGATGCTGGGCGGTGTGGCTCCAAATACCAGTAAGGCCTATTCCTAGCTATATGTCAGTAAACAAAAAAAAAACTAATTAACTGATAGATAGATAGATAGATAGATAGATAGATAGATAGATAGATAGATAGATAGATAGATAGATAGATAGATAGATAGATAGATAGATAGATAGATAGATAAATAGATAGATAGATAGATAGATAGACAGACAGCTATATGGATGGGTAGATAGATAGATGAATGAATAGATAGATAAAACTCTTGGCCCCGTTCGGTGGAAAACGGTAACATTTTACAGCCTTTGTACACTTCCTCACTTCTTCCAACACGATATGAAAGCATCAGTGTGATACCCACTTACGGTAGAAAAGCAGAATAGTCGATGATGTTTGCGTGAAACTTTCCGGTCTGTTAGTAAAGGAAGACATCCGTTTCAGATAGAATGTGAGAGATTGAATGTTAGAGATGGAAAGCCTCGTAGCTACCAGGACTGTGTTACCAAAGTTAAAAGCGGGTTTTAAGAAGCTTTTCGATAGAAACAAGTCTATAAGATAGTTGTGCAACAAGCAGGAACCGGACAATTACTATAAACACGCATCAAGAGGCACAGCAGCACTTGCTGAATTGTCTTAACAGTGCCGTACCCTTCTACGTTCTTGCTGTACAACTTCTGAAGCACTTAATCTAAAATTCCATCTTGCAAACTGATTTTACTTTTCCAAACCGAAAATTACCCATAGATACATTCTTATTTTTAAACATTGGTAGAAAGTCCCTTAAAAGCTTCAGTTAATATTTCAGTTGTGTATAGAATTTAGCGTCCTCCTGTTACTACGTCCCCATTGGCATTCTGTACATATGGGACGACAGACCCTTAGTTATATTATTTTTATCTGAAGCAACTAAACTTATAAATTTGTTGATATGCATGTTAGTTGTGAATCAGTTGCAAAACAGTTGAGCGTGATGCTATGTTCATCAACACTTATTTTACAATTGTAAGAGTTCAAATACGCTATAATATGTTTAGCGTTTATGTAAACCTCGATTCACATAAAATGTATATTGTAACATTTTAATTTAATATCTTCCACGTCAACCACAAACCTGATTGGCAGGGTTCCCAGTGCATGTGCCATGGAAATCCATCACTATCAGCTGCAAGTGCCCTCGTACACTTGGTTAGTTTCAGTCGCTGTCATTAACAGCAGAGTTTACCAAAGGGAGTTCACCTTTTATATCCGGCCACGTGAAAGTCCAATACAGGCAACTACATGTGTGTCATGATGTCGCAGGCCTCCGGTTGAGGGATACATTCCCCTTCCAGCTCTCCTGAAGCGCACTTGTCGCAGGTCATTCAGACGTATCAGAATTCTATTATTTAGCCTGAGATCAACAAATTAGCATGTTTTCTATTACCGGGAAGTAAAATGATGGTTCTACGATATCTGCAACACATCTACCTGTTCATTGGAGAGATGCTAATATGTTTTCCTTCACGCACTTAACCGTAAAGCCAATACAATAAGGAAATAGGCAACACGAGTGAATCTGCAGACGCTGGAAATAAATAAAAACACAAAATGCTGGCAGAACTCAGCAGGCCAGACACCATCTATGGGAGGAGGTACTAGCATTTTGTGTTTTTGCAATAAGGAAATAGCAGCCTGACTATAGATGAAGCTATTATATGATGAAGAGCGAGTGAAAATATCGGGAATCGTTCCACACTATTAATGTAGGAATACAGCTATTTCACGTAGAATACAGGAGAAGGGACGTTAGAGAATGAAAATTGCGGTTTGTACCTGAAATTGGTTAGCAGATGTAGTAGTGGATTTTAAGATACCCTTTGAAGGATACATGACTATGGAGGACATTAGCCATGTTGGAGGAAAACATTCAGAATTAAGTGACATCTGCAACTGCATGACTTCAGGTACGAATCGCTTTCCCAGCTCTGTGCCCCTCTATCTTTGAGATGGATAAACTCCGATGTTCAGTCGAGAATTCTATCTTTCTTCCAATATTATGACATGTGGACATTTGTGGGTATTGGGTTTCAAGCAAAAGCATTTAGCAATTCAGTACAAAAAGGTGTATTGTTGGCGCCTATTTTTAATTCGTTAAAATAATTAATGAATAAAAACATAAAGAACAGCACGACCCAATAATATCTAGTAGTAAAATACAAGGGTCGGCACAGTAGCGTACCGGATAGTATGGGGAGTCCTTATGTTCTTTCTGTGAATGTGTGTGTTTCTTTTCGGCGATTCGGTTTTATCGGACATTCCAAACCAGTACCCGAGTACAACAGTCGCCAACGACGCTTTTCACGGTATGATTCCTTACACTCTACTCTTGCCAAGTGAATGTTTTATATATATATATGTTTATCTTTGCTCCTTATGGTGAAACATGAGATGGAAATTGCACGAGGAATGAGGCAGTTCAAGAATGAATGACACCCTAAATTGTCAAACACGATTGAGACATGACATTTCAATTAAATAATTGCTCATTCATTTCAACTTCCAATTATACGTAATAAATCTGTCCAACTTGCTTTTTATGACAACAAATTAATTCCAACGATTAGCCTGCTGAAGTTTATTCAGGTAACTACAAATTCACGCTAGTTATGTCACTCTTAATGTAGACAGGTTATTTCAAGATCCTTGAGACCAGATGATGAGAGTAACTGTTACTGTCACACTGTCGCTGATGACTTCTGGAAATGAATCTGCATGTCATATCGTTTTAACCTTCCATCTCCTCGTAAAATCGCCAGGAGTCCTCATCATTTAGTCTATGTGGTTGGTGAGGCAGTCAATACTACCTGCACAGTTGGACGACCCGGAGAATTTGGGCCTGCTTCAAATAACGGAAGACTCCGTCTCTGTCCTCAACAGCACTGAATACCAACCAGTCGTCACCTATTTCACGAGAGAACTGAATGACAACATAACAGGAAGCTATGCATGCGTCTTGCTGATACAAGTCACCGGTCGATGGATACGCTACCCTGACAACCAGGCTATTCACGTAATTGCCACTGGTCAGAGAGAAAATTCATGCATATGCAGTAGCCGATGGTATTAGAATAGCGTAGGCCAAAAAATCTTCATAGCACAATTTAGTATTATACGACTAAAAGTCGATCAACTTTAGTTAATAGAATTTTGCAAATTTCCTTCAATTAAATGTTATCCTTGTTTATTTGTCACAGACCCTTCACCTCAGCCATAAGTTTTTACGGCTCCCGTCTACACAGTTTATATTAATGAAGAATCCGTCACCATTATCTGCGCAACTAACACGCCATGGCTCTTCTGGACAGTTTTAGTTATTGAAGGATCCCATACCAATCATGAACAGTATCAGTGATCCACATTATTTGGCCCATCGAATTAGCAACCTGAATTCCAACAGTGAAGGAAGCTACACCTGTTCCCTTCTGACTCAGGTCTCAGGTCGATCGCTGTGTTCCTCCGCAAGCTAATCTCTTCAAATAATGATCACAGTTCAGCTGGGTATTACTGTTCTGTAGTAGATTCTCAGCTGTACCTTCATGTAATATCCTAGATACAGTAAGACTTGCATTGTCCCTGATTGTTAGATTTTCCTGAAACCACCTTCATCAGCATCATCGCCCACTGAAAATTTGATGTTGCACCGAAGGGGACCATAATGTACCAAAAACGCTTTGAGGAAAATGCGAGGGTCGGAAATGAAACATACATTTTAAAGCTGGAGATGACTGCCCCCTCAACTTAGCGAGTGCAGGAGAGAGAAAAAATCCTGCCGAACCAAAACCTGTAACAACTGAATCCAATGCGCCCTAACAAGATTTTTATAAAGCTGCGATATAATGGGTAAATAAAAACAGGAGGAACACACAGAAATTGAGGAAAATACCAACAGGCGTAGTCTACAAGGTCCTGATACACTTAAAAGACTTGAATACTGCCAGGCTTCTTGTATGCTTGCCTTAAACCTGCTTCCACATTCAGCTCCCAAAGCGTTCAGATCTCCGAGTTTTCAATCATGCATCTATGATCAGCTTATAATATTTAACGATCAAGCCACTACCAGCTACGTATGCTGAGATTTGCAAAGGTTATTTGCCTGCGAGACAACAGTTCTCCTGGCCTGTCAATGTTAAATGCAAAGTCCCTTTTATTCCTTTGCATTCCATTGAAAACAGATTCAAATCTCTAAACCTCTGGAATTGGCCTGGTAACTCTCTCGGTAACTCTGTTCAATTATCTATTTACTTACAACTGCTTATGAATGGATTATATATCACCAGGTTTAGAATGATGTTACCCAAATACCATATGTCTCCTTTAATGGCGTAGGTAAGTGTAATGGGCACTACTCTGAACGGATATAACGACCTACAGACCTCACGATCAGCCCTCTTTACAACTCATCTTTTCACTATTTTTTTTCTACACACTTTCCTTTCTGTGCGATGTCTCTTTCTTGTGTTCATTGTTTTTGCTGCATACGTCTTTAGAAAATGAATCTGAGTATAATACACTAATATTGACGTACTTTTAAGTAAACTTACATTCACCTTGAACTTTCACCTTCAGTGCGCTGTACAGTGTTCTCCATATGGCGCCGTACACATCATGCATAAGAGCAAAGCGAAAGTGATTTTTCGTCAACTCCTCAACAACAACAAAAAAGCTGTTTGTTCAAGAGGTAATCGAACATACAGTCTAAACTTATGTTTCGACTAATTACTTAATACAGCAGCAGCTGAGGGAGAATACTCCTTTCGCATATTTGAATGGGCACTCATGAAAAATCTGCTGCAAATTTTTCGTTTCAGATCCTCCCTCTGGTCCCAAAATCTACAAGAGTCCTGATCATTCGGTCTATGTGCCAGGGGAAACAGTAAATATAACGTGCGTTGCAGAACATCCCGTTGAAATTGGGCTGCTTCAGTTAACGAAAGACACCGCCCTGCTCATCAACAGCAGTGAACACCAAGAACACCGACGAGATGTCACTTATATCATGAAAAATGTGAGCAAAAACATGGCCGGCGTCTACGCCTGCATTCTGCTGACCCAAATATCTGGTCGATGGATAAGTTCCCCTTACAGCCAACGTGTTCGTGTTATAATCACAGGTTAGTGTCTCGGTTATACACTTTTATGCACTGATTGGTAGTATTAGAACATTGATCAAAATATAATACAACACCAGGGACAGAGTTCCACCGGACTTGGTCAGTTAGTTAGCAAATACTCAACTAAACTAACTCCTGTTACGTATTCAGGCAACAATAATTATAGATGAGTTAGACGAAGGGTTTTTATAACAAATAACACGTTTATTAAACACTGATAACAACCCCCCTTCAAAAGTAAACAAACCCAAACAATGATCCGAGCTCAGCTGCTCAAACAGTCCTTAATAGCGTTGCAGTCCCAAACAGTCTTTAAAGCGGTATTGAAAAAAACTCAGTTTTTTTAAAACGATATGCCGACAGTTCAAAAGCTCACGGTACTTTTAAAAGGAGAGACTTTTTAAAGCGAGGTAAATTCTCTTCCACGTCGATGTCCTTCGATTCCCAGCGTCGAACTCCCACGTCGAATTTTATTAAATATAACAACTTAAAGTGACTGACCTTCCTTCCACAATATTCTCAATCTCCCGCTTTTTCCAGCGGAGACTATCATGAGAATAGTAAACGAAATCCTTCGGAATGAGGATCACACAAGGTCGAAGTCAATCCATCGAAAATCGATTTTTCTCGATCTCCATTTTCCAAACTTCACTCTCCCTTAGCAAAGAAACCGTTGGCTCTGACCTTTTAAACTTTAGGCATTATATAAAACTTCATTTTTAACTAAACTGCGTCATCACATTAAATCACACAGTGATATGAAGTCATCTTGGCAAATCCTGCCACGAACTGCCCCACCTGACAGGGTGGGTCTTCCTTTTATACCCTGTAGAAAAAACCTGTCACATGACCTCTACTGGCGGGAAAATGACATCACTCCACCATTACCTCATGTCCAGTATAACTTCAACCCCAGTCACGTGACAAGGGTACCACTGTCACGTGTCACGGGTACGTAACACCTCCCTCCAAAAAAAAACATTTTTGGTCTGTCAAGAACAAAAATTTTTAACAATTACTTACAAAAAAAAACAAATGTATAAATTATATAACATACACAATATACAATACAGTAGGAGTGTTACAATAAAAAAAAACCACTCCAAAAAAAAACATTGTACATTCAACATCGAGATAGACAATCAGCAACCACATTATCTTTACCTTTAATATGAGTTATCACAATATTGTACTCTTGTAACATCAAACTCCAATTTAATAATCTTCTGTTTTTGTTTTTCATCTTACTCAGAAAAACTAACGGATTATGATCAGTGTAAACAATAAGTGGTTTTTGAGTTGTACCAACATATACCTCAAAATATTCCAAAGCTAAAACAAGAGATAACAATTCTTTCTCTATTGTTGAATAGTTTCTTTGATGCTTATTAAATTTCTTAGAAAAGTATGCTACCGGATGATCAACCTCATCACCTTCATTCCTTTGCATCAATACTGCTCCCGCAGCTTCATCACTAGCATCCACAGCTAATGAAAAAGGTTTTTCAAAGTCAGGTGCCTTAAGCACAGGTTGTTCACATATCATTGTTTTCAATTTTTCAAATGCTTCCTGACAAAACACTGTCCACACAAACTTTACATTCTTCTGCAGAAGATTAGTTAATGGAAGGCCAACATTAGCAAAATTCTTACAAAATTTTCGATAATATCCTACCATTCCCAAAAACCTTCTGAGAGTTTTTTCCCCCGTCGGAGTGGGAATCTCTAAAATTGCCTGAACTTTTGCCTGAACAGGAGCTACCTTACCTTGACCCACAACATAACCAAGGTAAGTCACAGTAGCATGTCCAAATTCACTCTTGGCTAAATTAATAGTCAAGTTAGCTTTTGAAAGCTTTTCAAACAATTTCTCCACCGCAATTATGTGTGCTTCCCAAGTATCATTTCCTGTCACAAAATCATCAATATAAGCATCAGTATCTTTCAAACCCTGAATCACAGAATTAACCATCCTCTGAAAAGTACCTGGGGCATTCTTCATCCCAAATGGAAGAACATTATACTCATATAACCCAGATGGAGTTACAAATGCAGAAATCTCTCTACCTCTGTCCGTTAATGGAACACACCAATACCCTTTCAATAAATCAATCTTTGTAAGGAACTTTGCTTTCCCAACTTTATCCACACAATCATCTACTCTAGGAATTGGATATGCATCTGTTTTCGTTACAGCATTCACCTTCCTATAGTCTGTACAAAACCTAATACTACCATCAGGTTTTGGCACCATAACACATGGCGAACTCCAATTCGAGTTAGAATGTCTAATAATATCATTCTCTAACATGTATTCAATTTCTTTCTCAGCAAGTTCACATTTTTCCATGTTCATTCTATATGGATGTTGTTTAATAGGTTTGGCATCTCCAACATCTACATCATGTGAAGCTATAGTAGTCCTTCTCGGAACATCTGGAAACAAATCCTTATACTTAAAAATCAATTCCTTCATCTGTTGTTTCTGCTCTAGCTGTAAATGTGCTAATTTCTCATCCATATTTTCCAAAATAGTTGAATTAGGTAACCTAACAGAAACAATGATAGATTTAGAATGAAAGTCAGATGAATCATCTATCATGTTCCCAGTTAAATCCAACTCATTCTCACTAACCACAACAGTCACAGTATCAGATTGTTTCTCAAAATATGGTTTAATCATATTTATGTGGCAAAGTTGTGTTGACCTTCTACGATCTGGAGTTTTTATTACGTAATCCACATCATTGATTCTAGACACAATTTCATAAGGTCCATGAAATCTAGCTTGTAAAGGATTTGTCTGCACTGGGAAAAGAACCAACACCTTATCTCCAGGCTTAAACATCCTCATCTTAGCTTCCTTATCACACCAAGTTTTCATTTTCTCCTGAGCCAACTTTAAATTTTCCTTGGCTAAGCTACAAGCTCTATGTAACCTGTCCTTAAATTTCAAAACATAGTCCAACAAATTAGTATGCACTTCCTCACTAATCCACTGTTCCTTCAATAAAGCTAAAGGTCCTCTAACTCTATGCCCAAACACAAGTTCAAATGGACTAAAACCTAAAGATACCTGTACCGATTCCCTTACTGCAAATAAAAGTAAGTTTATACTCTCATCCCAGTCACCTTCATTCTCCACACAATATGTCCTAATCATATTCTTGAGAGTAGAATGAAACCTCTCCAAGGCACCTTGCGATTCTGGATGGTATGCAGACGAAGTAATTTGCTTAGCTCCCAATTTATAAACTATCTGTTGAAACAATCCAGACATAAAATTACTACCTTGATCAGTTTGTATTTCCTTAGGCAATCCAAAATAAGTAAAGAATTTTATAAGAGCCTTCGTCACAGTTTTAGCTTTTATATTCCTAAGTGGTACTGCCTCTGGAAACCTAGACGAAGTACACATGATAGTCAACAAATACTGATAACCAGTTTTTGTCTTTGGTAATGGACCAACACAATCTATAATAACTTTAGAAAACGGTTCACCGAATGCTGGAATAGGTTGTAATGGAGATACTGGTGTAACCTGATTTGGTTTACCCACAATTTGACAAGTATGGCACGTCTTACAAAACATCGCCACATCTTTTCTTAGACCAGGCCAGTAAAAATGTTTTAAAATCTTGTCCACAGTTTTCCTTACCCCTTGATGTCCACCTAAAGGCACACTATGAGCTAAAGTCAAAATCTCATTCCGATAAACTTTAGGAACAACCACCTGATAAACAACATTCCATTCCTCACTTGCAGGAATTGTAGGCGACCTCCACTTCCTCATCAACACTCCTTTTTCCAAGTAATATCCTACTGAAACCTTCTCAATTTCACTACCTAGTAAAGCTTGTTCCCTTAATTTATAATCTCAGGATCTCTATTCTGCTCTGCTATCATCTCCTTCCGAGACAGAGATAAATCTTCATAGTCAGACTTACTCCCAGAATCTTGTTCAAACAACGAAGGTAAGAAAGTCTCTGACACATCCTCAAAACTCAAATCCTGAGTTGAACAGTCATGAGTAACAACCTCATTCTGCACATCAATTTTTTTAGCCATAGCTGTAGTCACAACACAGGAAGAAACTGTGTTAGAATTCACCTCTGGTTCCTCTGATTCCATTGTCAAATGCACTTCAGGAAAAACTTGTCCACCTGCCAAGTCATTACCTAACAATAAAGAAATACCCTTCACAGGTAAGCTATGCTGTAATCCTACCTTAACAAATCCTGTAACTAACCCTGACTTTAAATTTACTTCATGTAAATGTACAGGCATAAAATCACTTCCAACACCTCTTATGTAATTTACCTCACCAGTATCACTCTCTTCATTAAACTTCAACACACTATCTAACATCAGTGATTGAGAAGCTCCAGTATCCCTAAGAATTTTTATTGGCACCAGAGTAGATCCTTCTTTCAAGGATACAAACCCTTCAGTTACAAAATGATCATATCCCTTTCTAACTTTGTCAGACTCTAACAAATCCTCATTTGTGTTTACCAAACCCTGTAACTTTACAGGTGCTTTAGTATGTTGCACACAAGCATCCGGAACTGCTTCCTTCTCTTTCTTTTTCAATTTGAAACAGTTAGCTATTACATGGCCAGGCTTCTTACAATACTTACAAATAAGACCAAACTGTCTTTCCTTCACAGGCTTTCCTTCCTCCTTACCTCTCTCATTAACCTCTAATTTAATTTCTGATTTACCTTGAGTCTCCATATTATTTTTCCTCTTAAAAATTCTACCCTGAGGAAATTTATTCTTATGGATTAAAACATACTCATCAGCTAATCTAGCACAGTCCTGCAATTTATCAGTATCCCTCTCATTTAAGTAGGTCCTTACTTCAACAGGAATGCTTCTTTTAAATTCCTCCATTAAAATCAGCTCTTTCAAAGTCTCATAGTCCCCATTTACATTTTTAGAAGAAAACCATCTCTCAAAACACATAGCTTTATCATAGGCAAATTCCACATAAGTCTTTTCCACGGACTTTTTCAAACTCCTGAATCTTTCCCTGTACGCTTCTGGGACCAATTCATACGGATTGAGAATATTTTCTTTCACAATATCATAATCTAATGCTTGCACAGCAGTTAAAGCTGTGTAAACATGTCGTGCCTTGCCTTTGATTACACTCTGTAATAACACTGACCATTTATCTTTTGGCCACTCTGACATCCGAGCAATAGTTTCAAAATGTTGAAAATATCTCTCCACTTCTGTTTCACTAAATGGAGGGACCAATTTAATTTCTTGGCTAGCAACAAACGGTTTTTTAGAATCAGCAGACTGTTCTACAGACCTTAATTTCTCCATTGCATATTCAAAATCTCTTTGCTTTTGCTCAGCTTCCAATTTACACCTTTCTAACATCATTTGTTCGATTTGCAACTGCATCTCCAGATTACTTATTGGAAACGATTCTAAAATCGATTCTTCAAAATGACCCGAAGCCACAAAATGTGATGCGATCTTTCTCTGTATTACAGCTTTTGATGTAGTTGGCAAAATCCCTTTAAGATGCAACCGATCAGCAATTTCAGAGACTTCAGTTTTTTTCGCCTTCGCTAACAAATCCGCGACTGGCGGAGCCAGAAACTCATCAATATTCATCGTTGCCAAATACTACTCACAAGCCAATCAAACAAAAAAAATCGAGCAATCCCCGTTACCAAAACACCGGTTCAAAATTCAAAAAGCTTATTAAACTCAAACAATTCAATTCCGGACGTAGCCCCCATATTTATGTTACGTATTCAGGCAACAATAATTATAGATGAGTTAGACGAAGGGTTTTTATAACAAATAACACGTTTATTAAACACTGATAACAAACCCCCTTCAAAAGTAAACAAACCCAAACAATGATCCGAGCTCAGCTGCTCAAACAGTCCTTAATAGCGTTGCAGTCCCAAACAGTCTTTAAAGCGGTATTGAAAAAAACTCAGTTTTTTTAAAATGATATGCCGACAGTTCAAAAGCTCACGGTACTTTTAAAAGGAGAGACTTTTTAAAGCGAGGTAAATTCTCTTCCACGTCGATGTCCTTCGATTCCCAGCGTCGAACTCCCACGTCGAATTTTATTAAATATAACAACTTAAAGTGACTGACCTTCCTTCCACAATATTCTCAATCTCCCGCTTTTTCCAGCGGAGACTATCATGAGAATAGTAAACGAAATCCTTCGGAATGAGGATCACACAAGGTCGAAGTCAATCCATCGAAAATCGATTTTTCTCGATCTCCATTTTCCAAACTTCACTCTCCCTTAGCAAAGAAACCGTTGGCTCTGACCTTTTAAACTTTAGGCATTATATAAAACTTCATTTTTAACTAAACTGCGTCATCACATTAAATCACACAGTGATATGAAGTCATCTTGGCAAATCCTGCCACGAACTGCCCCACCTGACAGGGTGGGTCTTCCTTTTATACCCTGTAGAAAAACCTGTCACATGACCTCTACTGGCGGGAAAATGACATCACTCCACCATTACCTCATGTCCAGTATAACTTCAACCCCAGTCACGTGACAAGGGTACCACTGTCACGTGTCACGGGTACGTAACACTCTTTTTGCATACAGATTATTCATATTCTTTCATTTCCTGCACTATTAAGTGCTAATTCTAAAGGCTCTAGAACGCCGCTATTGTATTTGTTCCATCCGCACTCTCGACCACTATACAGCATATTTCAGTATCCAAAACTTCCTGCGCAAAGACCTGACCCAATCATCTGTTTATAATCTCCCTCGTCTCGCCTTAAATACAATCCTTCTGATATGGGATATTTCAAACCTCCACAAAAAGACGCTGGATGTCTGTTCTCTTTATGAGTACCTTACTTTTATAAATAGCTACGGGATCTCACCTGAATTTCCGCCGCTCCAGAGAAAACAACGCAGTTTTGTCCATTCTGTCTGACAGTACATACACTTTAATCCAGGCAGCTATCTGGTAAGCATCTGCTGTAGCCTTCCCCATACCCCACAAAATCTCCCCAACCTTCCTATAATATTGTGATCCTAAGTGAATGGAATATCCCTGATGCAGTCTCCCTGGAGCTTTATGAAAGTACAACATGATTTCATAACTCATAAACCCAGTTCCTCGTTCAATAAATGCAGGTAGGCTTTTTTCCTTATTTGGCACTCTGTCAACCTGCGTGGTTATTTTCAGGGAGCTATGACCTTGGACCCCAAGTTTCCTTTCAAAGGAACTTTAATTTAAGACAGTGAATTGGGTTTGGTAACCACATCTTCTCACCAACTCCATCTGCACAGTTGCACCACAAGGTTGCGTGCTTCGCCCGTTGGAAGACTTGTTTTAATATGGTTAGCAGAGAATTTACAGCACAAGTGCTGGGTGTTCAATTTCTGTCGTTGACTGTAAGGATTTTATACGTTCTTTCCGATACAACGTGGAGTTCCTCCTAGAGCTCCTGTTCTCACAGGTCAAAGGCTCACCGGTTTGTAGGTAAATTGGCTATTGTAAATTATCCCGTGATTTGGTTAGGATTAAATTGGGAGATTGCTGCTGGTGTGGCTTGAAGGCGTAGGATGGCTAACTCTGCGCTGTTTCTCAATAATAAATCTATCAATAATAAAGCTAGAACAAAAGCTGCAGAAAAAAAGCATGAAGGAGGTGTGGGATGGGATGAAGATCATCACCGGATGCGGTGCAAAGCGGGGGGCAAACATAAGTGGAGATGTGGAGAAAGCGAACCAGCTGAACAACTTCTTCAATAGGTTTGACAGCACAATCTCATCCTCACCGCAGAACTCCACACCAGGCTTACTTCCCTCACAGGAGACCTTGCCCACGCCCAGGATTACGGCTGCACAGGTGGAAGGTCAACTGAGGAAGATCTGTACCAGCAAGGCGGCTGGACCGGATGGAGTTTCCCCACGATTACTGAGGGCCTGTGCGACTGTGCTGGGAGAACCACTACAGCGCATCTTCAACATGAGCCTAGATCAGAGAAGAGTACCCACAGTGGAAAACATCCTGTATTGTCCCGGTACCGAAGAAACCACAACCAAAGGAGTTGAATGACTTCAGACCTGTTGCCTTGACGTCGCACGTGATGAAGACCATGGAGCGGCTGATAATACAGAATCTGAGGCCACAAACCAGGCACGCCCGGGATCCTCTTCAGTTTGCGTATAAGGAGAAGGTGCGAGTGGAGGATGCTATCACGTATTTGCTGCACAAATCACTCTCTCACCTAGATGGGGTCAGTTGTGCTGTGAGGATTACATTCCTTGACTTCTCTGGTGCCTTTAACACCATCCAGCCCAAGATCTTAAGGCACAACCTAACGGAGATGGGAGTAGACTCTCACATGGTGGATTGCATAGTGGACTACTTGACAGATAGACCTCAGTATGTGCGGTTGGGAGACTGTAGGTCTGACACGGTGGTCAGCAGCACAGGAGCGCCGCAGGGAACCGTACTCTCTCCGGTCCTGTTCACCCTGTACACATCAGACTTCCAATATAACTCGGAGTCCTGCCATGTGCAGAAGTTCGCTGATGACACGGCCATAGTGGGGTGTGTCAGGAATGGACAGGAGGAGGAGTATAGGAAACTGATACAGGACTTTGTGATATGGTGCAACTCAAACTACCTGCGTCTCAATATCACCAAGACCAAGGAGATGGTGGTGGACTTTAGGAGATCTAGGCCTCATATGGAGCCAGTGATCATTAATGGAGAATGTGTGGAGCAGGTTAAGACCTACAACTATCTGGGAGTACAGTTAGACGAGAAGCTAGACTGGACTGCCAACACAGATGCCTTGTGCAGGAAGGCACAGAGTCGACTGTACTTCCTTAGAAGGTTGGCATCATTCAATGTCTGTAGTGAGATGCTGAAGATGTTCTATAGGTCAGTTGTGGAGAGCACCCTCTTCTTTGTGGTGGCGTGTTGGGGAGGAAGCATTAAGAAGAGGGACGCCTCACGTCTTAATAAGCTGGTAAGGAAGAGTACTGGAGAGTTTAACATCGGTAGCTGAGCGAAGGGCGCTGAGTAGGCTACGGTCAATTATGAAAAACCCTGAACATCCTCTACATAGCACCATCCAGAGACAGAGAAGCAGTTTCAGCGACAGGTTACTATCAATGCAATGCTCCTCAGACAGGATGAAGAGGTCAATACTCCCCAATGCCATTAGGCTTTACAATTCAACCGCCAGGACTTAAGAACTTTTTTTTAAAGCTATTATTAATGCTTTTTGAGTTAGTGATTTAGATGCATATCATATTTTTACTGAGTTAAGTATTGTATGTAATTAGTTTTTGCTACAACAAGTGTATGGGACATTGGAAAAAAAAAGGTTGAATTTCCCCATGGGGATGAATAAAGTATCTATCTATCTATCTATCTAATTAAGCATTTACTTGTGAATATGAGTTAAGCACAGTTATGGAGTCATACATATGTTAGTGTTATGAACCCCATATCTGGGTCACTTACCAGCAAAGATAGAGAGGTCCGCTGAAATCTGATGGTACCATTTTTAAACGTTTTTATTTATAAAGGGGCACAAAAGTAAGGTTAATACAAACATTCAGATAATATACGTCGTCAATACTCAATCTAAAGCACGGGTATAGTAATAATCAACAATTCGAAGTAGCTCTATCGTTTGTCTAGGGGTAACTATTGTCCGATGGAAATATAAAAAGTCTCGCCAGTTCATGAAGGCTTTCAGCCGTTTGAGGGACCGCTGGGTGTTCACCGGTTGGAGAGAGAAAATAAACTTGCCAGCCTGTTGGACTCAAATCATGGAATCGGGAACGTGAGTTCCCCGTTGTCAGTTCGGAATCCTTTTCGGGGTTATTAGCCCCTCGATTCCCTAGCTAGGGGAACCAAATCACACGTGACTCTCAAGCAGCTTCCCGTTTTTACGGGAGCGATCAACGATGGTGTCTCCGTCTGGTGCGTCGCTGGAGTACCGCCTCCTGCAGTCTCCGTTTTATCATGGCTGGCAGATTTGTAAATGTCAATCAAGGTAGTGTGATACAATCCCCACCTCCACATTGCCCGAGGGCGTCCATGTCCTTGAAAGCTGGCACGTACTATAGAGTTGCATGGTCAAATCCGTTGCATTGTCTCTCATTTCCTGGGTCCAAGACCCGAATTAATACCGATCTTGCGATTCTCCGGAAGGAGGGGGATGGTCCAGCACCCTTCGGCCCCTCAGAGCTGTGGTACATTCATAACAGTAGTGACGACAGTAACGTCGTTGGTCGAATCATAGTGACGAGGGGGATGGAAATCTTGGTGAGTGCTACCACAATAAAAACACAACTCAACGTCAGCAAGAACAAGCAGCTGATTATTAACTTTAGGGGGATGACACCGGACATCCAAAAAACAGTCCTCATCAGAAGTCGAGCGTGCCAGTGAAACCAAACCTCTCTTTCCTAGTCAGTAAGGATGTATCACCCTTCGATAAATTAAGCCATTGACATGCAAAGTACTTTTCAGGCATACAGCTCTTCACACGCAAGTAGTCAATGTTGGATATCACCCTACAAATGAATTATGCACAGATAAACAAAGTAAAGTGCATAAATTATTAGTGTATAGTACAGTACAAATTAGCAAGTGATACTTAGGATGAGATCCTGCAGGGAGTTCAGAAGCTTAATAGCTTGACGGAAGAAGTTGTTTGCCATCCTAACCGTTCTTTTATTTGTTGGAATCTCATGCCTGATGGAGAATTTTAAAGAGACTGCTGGATGGGTGCGAGAGACATTTGATAATAATTTGGGTCCTGCATACTCGGCCCTCCTGATAAATGTCTCCGACGGATGGTCCAGAGACCCCTATGATTCTGTCGGCCGTTCTCACAGTCTTTTGTCGGGACATCCGGTCTGATTCTCTGCTACTCCAATACCAGATGGGGCTGCCATACTGATTAAGGAGACTTTTCTAAACACAGTTAGCAAACGCTATCCCACCTAGTCTTTGTACAATATGGAAGTCTAAGTCAACATATGGAAAGTTGAAATAATCTACTATAACAACCTTGTGTTTTTTGTCGCAATCTCTCTGCACAACTGTCTCTCTAAATTCTGCATACTTTTGTGTGGTCTATAATATAGCCCCATTAACCTTTTAAATCCTTTGGGTATTCCTCATTTCCACCTACAACGCTTCATTAGGCGAGTTATCCAATCTGTTCTGAGTGTGCAGAGCTGTGATATTTTTCTCAACTCGTGAAACAAGAGAACCGCGGAATACTGAGTTGTGTACCTAGTTCTTCCTGTACCTAAGCCTCACCAATACCTACAATATTATTATTCCATGACCTGAGTGCAGATTCCTTAACTACGATACTTCTTGCATTAAAATATACGAAACTCATGACGTCAGTCGCATTCTGCTCAGCTTTTTGATTCCTGACTTTGTCTGAGATCTTAACAACATCTGCCTCCCGACTCTCTCCAGAAACTGCGTGCTGAGTATTCGATCCTGGTTTCCCCAGAACCAGACAACCGGGAGGCAATTTACCACCCGGCAATCTCGGTCTTGTCCACAGTAACAACTTCCTCTTCCCCAAAATAAGGGATCCCCTTTCACTTCAGCCCGCCGCTTCTCCCCTCTTCCGTTCTGAATCACAGCACCAGATGCAGACACATGACTTCTGTGATTTCTCTGCTCGGGCCTCCAACCCACGCACGCGCTGGAAGTGTTATATCTGTTTATTGAGGGGATTGGTCACTATGGTAATTTCCATTGCAAATTTCCCCTTCCTGGCTATCACTCGGTCTCCTAGGTCCTGCATCTTAGGGGTAACTACCACTCTATGTCAGTGCTATCACACATTCAGGATCTTGAATGATAACGAGATCATACAGATCCAGTGAAATGCTACAAGTTGTAGCTGGACGCACGTCCTGCGCCTGTAGTCTTCAAAGACATCCATCAAGAAAAGAATTCTGCTACCCTTTCTGGCGTCTCTACTGTTCAAAATAAGCAAATATAAAGAAGGAATAACAATATGTATACAGTTGGAGGAAAAATAATCTACCTGCAGATTTTCGCTTCAGTTTCCGAACTGTAATAAAGCCTCTAAGAGTAAAGACTCAAAATCCCCACTCTAGTACTGTCTACTTCAAAGATGACCTCTTCCGCGTGCTAATTCTCTATCACAATTTGTTCCTGCTGATCGGCAGCTGTTCCAAATAAAAAATAACAAACTGCGTTGACTCGATGGCTGATATACGACACAATATGGTTGTAAATAAAGCATATGACATGCTTGCCTTTATTAGTCAATGATCTCAGTTCAAGAGTTCAAAACTTATGCAGCAGATTTAGAAAACGGTGGTTTTGCTGTCACTGGAGTTGTAATAATATTTCAATTGTGGGCATGGAAGTCAATGTCCTTTTGGTGCTATATTCCCCAGTGAGGTTCTGTGTATATGGGTCGACGAACACTTGGGTGCGTTACTTTTATAGAAAGCAAGTAAACTATTGAATTTGTTCAGATACATGGCAGTTGACAGTTAAGTCAGACAACATTGTGGTGTAACACTGAGCTTCTTACTCTTTTCCATAACCCTCAGCCCTATTGCAGCAGAGGCCGATGGCTAACAGAGTACTTGCCTTTGTTCCGTCTTTCAAGTTGTCCCCATGTGTAGTCCATCTTCGAAGATCCATCCTTTCCCAGGGATCAGGTCTTTGTCGCTTCTGCTGGCTTTTTCTCTTGGTCCGAGGTTTTTCGGGTTGCTAATCTCCAAACTTCCTCTCTTTGCAGCCGGGCTTAGGACACTTCATTCTGTAGTTTGAGATATATATTGTGTCAACGAGATACTTTACAGTTGAATGAGTTCAATTATGTTACTGTATGCTTGGCCTTCAATCTCAAACAAACTTGCAAATATTCGCTTTGAATTTCCCATTGCAGATCTTCCAACTCAAGCAGATATCTCACTAACTCCGGACCTCCCAGTGTATGTGACAGGGGAATCGATCACTATCACCTGCACTGCTGCGCGTCCTGAGACACTTGGGCATTTCCAGTTGATGAAGGACTCCATCACTCTCTTCAACAGCACCGGAAACCAAGGGGACTTGACCTACCGCATTCAACACGTATCCAAGTCCACAAGAGGCAACTACACTTGCGTAAGGATGTCGCAGATCTCCGGTCGATGGATACATTCACCTCCCAGCCATCCTGTCAGCGTAATTGTCGCAGGTCAGTTAGACACAGCGGGACTGTGGCATTTGCCATAGAACCATAGAACACTACAGCACAGTAAAGGCTCTTCAGCCCTCCATGTTGTGCCGACCGATATAAAAAGTGTACTAAACCCACACTACCCCATAACCCTCCATTCTTCTTTCATGCATGTGCCTGTCCAAGAGGCTCTTAAATCCCCTTAATGTTTTAGCCACCACCACCATCGCTAGCAAGTCATTCCAGGCACTCACAACCCTCTGTGTAAAAAACTTACCCCTGATGTTTCCCCTAAACTTCCCTCCCTTAACGTTGTACATATGCCCTCTGGTGTTTGGTTCCCTGAGAACAGGTACTAACTATCCACCCTATCTATGCCTCTCATAATCTTGTAGATCTCTATCGTCCCCTCTCATTCTCCTACACTGTGAAGAGAAAAGTCCCAGCACTGCTAACATTGCTTCATACGATTTGTTCTCCAAAGCAGGCAACTTCCTGATAAATCTACTCCGCACCCTCTCCATAGCTTCCACATCCTTCTTATAATGTGACCAGAATTATAAGATTCTGTAACATTGTAACATTCTCTTGTAACATTCGACAACCTACACCTCCATCCACAACTCCTCCAATCTTCTTGTCATCCGCAAACTTACTCACCCATCCTTCCGCCTTTGCATCCAGGTCATTTACAAAAATATCATTATTCTACTATTCTATATCATGTAATTATCTTAAAAAATCGAATAAAAAATCACAAACAGCAGGGGTCTCAGGACAGTTCTCTGCGGCACTCTACTAGTCACCGACCTCCAGGCAGAATACTTTGCTTCCACAACTACCATCTACTTTCTTTCTTTAAGCCAATTTTTTTATCCAAACAGCCAAAGTTCCACTTATCCCATGCCTCAGAAGGCATTTGATAATGTCCCACATAGGAGATTGGTGGGTAAAATCAAAGCTCATTTCATTGGGGAGAAGACATTGACATGGATATAAAACTTTCTGGCAGATAGAAAGCAAAGGGTAGCGTTGAATGGGTGTTTCTCGGAATGGCAGTTTGTGACTAATGGGGTGCCACAGGGTTTGGTATTGGGAAACAGCTGTTTACGATTTACGTCAACGACTTAGATGAAGGCATTGAGAATAACATCAGCAAATCTGCTGATGATACTAAGCTGGGTGGCAGTGTGACATGTGATGAGGATGTTCGGAGAATTCAGGGTGACTTGGATAGGCTGGGTGAGTGGGCAGATACTTGGCAGATGACGTTTCATGTGAATAAGGGTGAGGTTATCCACTTTGGGAGTAAGAACAGGAAAGCAGGTTATTATCTGAACGGTGTAGAGTTAGGTAAGGGAGAAATACAAAGAGATCTAGGAGTTCATGTTCATCAGTCATTGAAGGTGAATGAGCAGGTGCAGCAGGCAGTGAAGAAGGCTAATGGAATGTTGGCCTTTATTACAAAGGGTATTGAGTACAAGAGCAAGGATATCCTCTTGCATTTGTTCAGAGCCCTTGTGAGACCACACCTGGAGTATTGTGGACAGTTTTGGTCTCCAGTGTTATGGAAGGACATCCTGGCTGTAGAGGAAGTGCAGCGTAGATTCACGAGGTTAATTCCTGGTATGTCTGGACTGTCTTACGCAGAGAGGTTAGAGAGACTGTGGTTGTACACGCTGGAATTAAGGAGATTGAGAGGGGATCTGATTGAAACCATATAAGATTATTAAGGGATTGGACAAGATAGAAGCAGGAAATATGTTCCAGATGCTGGGAGAGTCCAGTACCAGAGGGCATGGTTTGAGAATAAGGGGTCGGTCATTTAGGACAGAGTTAAGGAAAAACTTCTTCTCCCAGACAGTTGTGGGGCTGTGGAATGCACTGCCTCGGAAGGCAGTGGAGGCCAATTCTCTAGATGCTTTCAAGAAGGAGCTGGATAGGTATCTTATGGATAGGGGAATCAAGGGATATGGGGACAAGGCAGGAGCCGGGTATTGATAGTAGATGATCAGCCATGATCTCCAAATGACGGTGCAGGCTCGAAGGGCCGAATGGTCTACATTTGCACCTATTGTCTATTGCCTCATGACTTTCTGGATGAGTTTCCCATGAGGGACCTTGTCAAAATGCTTTACTAAAGTCCATGTAGACTACATCCACTGCACTACCGTCATCAATTTCTTTTGTTATCTCTTCAAAAAACTCAATCAGGCTCGTGAGGCTTCATCTTCCCTTCACAAAGCCATGTTGCCTGTTCATGAGTAGTCTGTAATTCTCCAAATGCTCGAAGATCCTATCTTTAAGAATCCTTTCCAGTCGTTTGCATACCACCGACGTAAGACTCACCGGTCTACAGTTCCCAGGTTTCTCCCAATTAACTGTTTTAAACACGGGGACAACATTTGCCATTCTTCAGACCTCCGGCACTTCCCGTGCAGCCAAAGAGGATTCAATGATCATAGCTAATGCTCCTGCGATCTCTTCTCTTAATTCCCACAACAACCTGGGGTGTATCATATCCGGCCCTGAGGATTTATCAATCTTAATGTTTTGAAGAAGATCCAACATTGCTTCTTCCTTAATCTCCACATTGTCCAGCACACTGGCCCACTCTACTTCAACCTCATCCTGATCAAGATCCTTTTCACCTGTGAATACTGAAGCAAAGCATTCATTTAGGACCTTCCCAAACTCCTCAGCTTCCAGGCACATGTTGCCCTCTTTATCCTTTAACGGTCCCAACTTCGTTCTCGTCATCTTCCTATTTTTCGCATACTTATAGAACGCCTTGGGGTTTTCCTTAATCCTACATGCCAAGGCCTTCTCATGCCCCCTTCGAGCACTCCTAAGTTCTTTCTTTAGCTCCTTCCTGGCTACGCTATATTTCTCATAAGCCCCACCAACATTCTGCTTCTTATATCTAACATATGTTTCCCTTTCCCTCTTGACGGGTTGCCTCACATGTTTTGCCAGCCACGGTTCACTTTTCCTACCATTTTTTCCTTGCCTCAGTGGGACAAACCTATCCTGAACACAGCTCAAGTGATCACTAAACTTCTCCCACATTACTTCTGTGCTTTCCCCTTTGAACATCTGTTTCCAATTTACACTCGTTAGTTTCTGCCTCAGTCACTTCCCCAGTTAAGCACTTTACCATTTCGTCTGATTTTATCCCTTTCCATAGCTATGCTGAATCTAAGGGAGTTGTGGTCACTCTCACCAAAATGCACCCACACCAAGAGGTCTGTCACCTGACGAGGTTCATTACCCAGATCGTGATCCAGTATAGCCTCTCCTCTCATCGGCCGGTCCACATACTGTGTCAGGAATCCTTTTTGATCACACAAGACAAATTCAGCCCCATCAATCCCCCTTAAACTCAGGAGGTGTCAGTCAATATGAGGGAAGTTGAAATCACCTATAATTAGTACCCTGTATTTCCTGCACCATTCTAAAATCTGCCTGCTTATCTGCTCCTCGGTGTCCCGAGGGCTATTTCTGGGCCTATAGACTAGTCCCAGCACAGTGATTGATCCTTTCCTATTTCTGACTTCCACACATACTGAATCCGTGGACAGTCCTTCTGCAGCGTCCTCCCTTTCTAGAGCCGTGATACAGAGTCGACTGTACTTCCTTAGAAGGTTGGCGTCATTCAATGTCTGCAGTGAGATGCTGAAGATGTTCTATAGGTCAGTTGTTGAGAGCGCCCTCTTCTTTGTGGTGGCGTGTTGGGGAGGAAGCATTAAGAAGAAGGACGCCTCACGTCTTAATAAGCTGATAAGGAAGGCGGGCTCAGTCGTGGGCAAAGTACTGGAGAGTTTAACATCGGTAGCTGAGCGAAGGGCGCTGAGTAGGCTACGGTCAATTATGGAAAACCCTGAACATCCTCTACATAGCACCATCCAGAGACAGAGAAGCAGTTTCAGCGACAGGTTACTGTCGATGCAATGCTCCTCAGACAGGATGAAGAGGTCAATACTCCCCAATGCCATTAGGCTTTACAATTCAACTGCCAGGACTTAAGAACTTTTTTTAAAGCTATTATTAATGCTTTTTGAGTTAGTGATTTAGATGCATATCATATTATTACTGAGTTAAGTATTGTATGTAATGAGTTTTTGCTACAACAAGTGTATGGGACATTGGAAAAAAAAATGTTGAATTTCCCCATGGGGATGAATAAAGTATCTATCTATCTATCTATCTATCTATCTATCTATCTATCTATCTATCTATCTATCTACTACCCCTGACCAGCAATGCCACACCTCCCCCCCCCCCCACTTTTCTACCTCCCAACATATTCCTGTTAAAACACCTGAACCCCGGGACCTGCAACATCCAATCCTGTACTTCGTCCATCTCTGTTTCAGTAACGGCCACAACCTCGTAATTCCACGCACTAATCCATGCTCTAAGTTCATCCTCCTTGATCCTAATACTCCTAGCATTGAAATAGACACATTTCAACCCCTTTAACTTGCTACAATTATGTTCTGTCTATTGCCTGTCCTTCATCATCAACTCAGAACTCAGCATCATGCCCTTGACCTTCTACCTTAATCCCTGCATTCACATTCTGATTCCCACCCCACATGCCAAAGTATTTTAAACCCTCCCCAACAGCTCTACCAAACCTGCCTGCCAGTATATTGGTCTCCCTGGGATTCAAGTGCAACCCGTCCTTTTTGTACTGGTCACAACCGCCCCAGAAATCTCAATTCCTGCCCCCTGCTCCAATCCCTCAGCCACGAATTTATCCTCCAGTTCATTCTATTCCTATTCTCACTGTCGCGTGCACAGGCAGTAAACCCGAGATTACTACCTTTGAGGTCCTGCTTTTCAAATTCCTTCCAACTCCCTGTAGTCTTCTTCCAGGACCTCTTCCCTTTTTTTACCTATGTCATTGGTACCAATATGTTCCACGACCGCTGGCTGTTCTCCATCCCACCGCAGGATATCTTGGACACGATCAGAAGCATCCCGGACCCTAGCACATGGGAGTCTGAACCCCTGACTATAAAGTCTCCTATCACTACCGCCTTCCTCAAATATCATTTGAGACAACGAACATAGCGCATTCAACACGCTGAAGATGGGAAATGATTCCTAATGTACAATTGTATCCGCAATTCACCTCTCTGTTTACTGGAAAGCTAGTGATATTTTATTGCCCTTATTGAGTTCCTCTCTTTTTTCGTTTCGATAAGTCATCACTATATGCAGATAGCAGCGTTGCTCTTCATTTATAAGGGCGAAAAAACAACATAAAGAACACAGAGCGCCGAGTGTCTTCACGGTTGCTGCAATCTTCTCTATTTTGGATGCATAAATTATGCAGCATTTAGTCGAAAATTCGAGACGACGAACTCGTTTTTACCTTTTAGAAGCAAATCACTGAATTTATTCACGTGTATGCTGTTTGTGAATTAGGTACAGCATAAAAATATGGCGTGACAGATTGTTTCGTAAGAATCATTTTACAATTGTAGAGTTTTATTTTGATGACATAATTTCCTTTTTTTAATCACTATGTATAAAATGACAATGCGATATTTCTATTTCAGACCTTCCACCACCACCGCAAATGTCCTTATTTCCGGAATATCCTGTGTATGTGCCAGGGGAATCTCTCACGATCACTTGCACTGCTGACCGTGCCGATTCAGCTGACCATTTTCAGTTGACAAAAGATGGTGTTCCTCTCATGAACAGCA
This sequence comes from Hemitrygon akajei, assembly GCF_048418815.1. Taxonomy (NCBI): domain Eukaryota; kingdom Metazoa; phylum Chordata; class Chondrichthyes; order Myliobatiformes; family Dasyatidae; genus Hemitrygon; species Hemitrygon akajei. Next base: position 4,566,177 of record NC_133147.1, read on the forward strand.
CCGGAATACAAAGGGAGTTCATGTATCACATTCAACACGTGAACAAGTCCAGAGCTGGCAATTACACGTGCGTCATCTCGACGCATGTCTCCGGTCGATGGATCGAGACACCAGCCAGCCATCCTATTAGCATACATGTCACAGGTCAGTCAGACACATCGTGACTGTAGTGCTTAGTCTGAGGTAAACAAATTAGGACATTTATTAAGATGGAAATATCTGTTCGCTCCTGTTCGCCCTCACAGGTCCAAGACTCACCGGCTTGTAGGTTAATTGGCCATTGTAAATTATCCCGTGATTTGGCTAGGATTAAATTGGGAGATTGCTGCTCAGCGTGGATTGAAATCGTGGGATGGATACTTCTGCACTGTTTTCTCAATAATATATAAAATTAAATATATGCTTATGAATATGAGTTTAAGCACAGCTATGAAGTTATACATATGTTTCTGACGACAGCAACGTTGTTGGTCGAATCATAGGTAGTGACGAGGGAGATTGAAATCTTGTGGAGTGCTACCACAATAACAAGACAACTCAAGGTCAGCAAGAGCAAACAGCTGATTATTAACTTTATGACCATGAAACTGGAGGTCCAATAACCAGTCCTCATCAGAAATCGCGCGTGTCAGGAAGTTTAAAATTTTCGGTGTTATTCTTTCAGAGGATCTGTCCTGGGCTCAATAAGTAAGTGCAATTACGATTAGAGCAGCCCGTGTCTTCCCGAGAAACTTACGAAGATTAGTTGCGATATCGGATACTTTGAAAAAGTTCAATAGATGTGAGGCGGAGAATGGTATTCCCAACAGAAATCTACGACAGGAAAATCTGGACGAACTCTCATGCAGTATTTTAATACAACAACAGCAAGAAAACCTTGCGTATTTAAGTTGTTTATATTTTAGAAAGTTTACTCACGAAAAAAAATACTTACGTTATTTTTTTTTATCAGAACCTTGCCCTTAGCCATGAATTGCTAAGAGTCTCGCCTACTGGACATACATTACTGGAGCATTGGTCACTATTACCTTGACGGATACAAACCGTAATTCCATTTGGCGAATCGAATTATTCAAGATCCCAATGCCAATCATTAACAACAAGTGACCAACAACACTTTATTTATCATAGTAACATAGAAACATGGAAAATCTACAGCACAATACAGACCCTTCAGCCCACAAAGCTGTGCCGAATCTGTCTTAAAGTTAGAACTACCGAGTCTTACCCATAACCCTCTATTTTACAATGCTCCATTACTCATCAAGGGGTCTCTTAAAAGAACCTATCGTTTCCGCCTGCACCACTGCCGCCGGCAGCCCACAATAGGCACTCACCACTCTGTGTATAAAAAGCTTACTCCTTACATAACCTCTATTCCTACATCCAAACACCCTAAAACTATACAATCTCATACTAGCCCTTTCAGCTCTGGGAAAGAGCCTCTGACTATCCACACGATCAATGCCTCAAAGTATCTTATACACCTCTCTCAAGGCACCACTCATCCTCCGTCGCTCCAAGGAGCAAAGGCCAAGTTCACTCAACCTATTTTCATAAGGCATGCTCCCCAATCCAGGCAACATCCTTGCAAATCTCCTATGCACCCTTTATATGGTTTCCACGTCCTTTCTGTAATGAGGCGACCAGAAGTGAGCACCATACACTAAGCGGCGTCTGACCAAGGTCTTATGTAGATGCAACATTACCTCTCTGCTCTTAAACTCCAGCCCATGATTGATGACGGCCAATGCACCGAATACCTTCTTAACCACACAGTTCATCAGTGCAGCAGCTTTGATTGTCCGATGGACTTGGACCCCAAGATCCCTCTGACCCTCCACTGTGTTTCTTTCTTCTCTCCATAACCATCACCCCTATTGTCGCATAGGCCGATGGCTAACAGAGTTCTTGCCTTTGTTCCGTCTTTCAAGTTGTCCCTATGTGTAGTCCATCTTCGAAGATCCATCCTTTCCCAGCAATCAGGTCTTTGTCGCTTCTGCTGGCTTTTTCTCTTGGTCTGAGGATTTTCGGGATGCTAATCTCCAAATCTCCTCTCTTTGCAGCCGGGCTTGGGACACTTCATTCTGGAGTTTCAGATATATACTGTGTCAACGAGATACGTTACAGTTGAATGAGTTCAATTATGTTATTGTATGCTTGGGCGTCAATCTCAAACAAACTTGCAAATATTCGCTTTGCATTTACCATTGCAGATCTTCCGCCTCAAGCAGATATCTCACTAACTCCGGACCTCCCAGTGTATGTGACAGGGGAATCGATCACTATCACCTGCACTGCTGCGCGTCCTGAGACACTTGGGCATTTCCAGTTGATGAAGAACTCCATCACTCTCTTCAACAGCACCGGAAACCAAGGGGACTTGACCTACCGCATTCAGCACGTATCCAAGTCCACAAGAGGCAACTACACGTGCGTAAGGATGTCGCAGATCTCCGGTCGATGGATACATTCACCTCCCAGCTTTCCTGTTAGCGTACCTGTCGCAGGTCAGTTAGACACAGCGCGACTGTGGCATTTACCATAGAATCATAGAACACTGCCGCACAGTAAAGGCTCTTCAGCCCTCCATGTTGTGCCGACCGAAATAAAAAGTGTACAAAACCCACACTACTCCATAACCCTCCATTTTACTTTCATGCATGTGCCTGTCCAAGAGACTCTTAAATCTCATTAATGTTTTAGCCTCCACCACCATCGCTAGCAAGTCATTCCAGGCACTCACAACCCTCTGTGTAAAAAACATACCCCCAATGTCTCTCCGAAACTTCCCTCCCTTAACTTTGTACATATGCCCTCTGGTGTTTGGTTCCCTGGCAACAGGTACTGACTATCCACCCTATCTATGCCTCTCATAATCTTGTAGATATCTATAGCCCCCTCTCATTCTCCTACGCTGTGAAGAGATAAGTCCCAGCTCTGCTAACCTTGCTTCATACGACTTGTTCTCCAAACCAGGCAACTTCCTGGTAAATCTACTCCGCACCCTCTCCATAGCTTCCACATCTTCCTTATAATTTGACCAGAATTGAACACAATTCCCAAAGTTCGGTCTCACCACATATTTGTAGAGTTGCAACATGACTTCTCTACTCTTGAATTCAATGCCAATCCCCCTGTTAATGAAGCCTAGAATCCCATAGACTTTCTTAACTACCGTATCAACCTGTGCAGCGAATTTGAGGGATGTATAGATTTGAACCCAAGCTCCCTTTGTTCATCCACACTCTTAAGTAACTGACCATTAATCCTGTACTCAGTCTTCTGGTTTGTCCTTCTAAAATGCATCACCTCCCCCTTGTCCGGACTGAACTCCATCTGCCATTTTCCTGCCCAACTCTGCATCCTGTATATATCCTCTTGTAACATTCGACAACCTACACCTCCATCCACAACTCCTCCAATCTTCTTGTCATCCGCAAACTTACTCACTCATCCTTCCGCCTTTGCATCCAGGTCATTTACAAAAATATCATTATTCTACTATTCTATATCATGTAATTATCTTAAAAAATCGAATAAAAAATCACAAACAGCAGGGGTCTCAGGACAGTTCTCTGCGGCACTCTACTAGTCACCGACCTCCAGGCAGAATACTTTGCTTCCACAACTACCATCTACTTTCTTTCTTTAAGCCAATTTTTTTATCCAAACAGCCAAAGTTCCACTTATCCCATGCCTCAGAAGGCATTTGATAAGGTCCCACATAGGAGATTGGTGGGTAAAATCAAAGCTCATTTCATTGGGGGGAAGACATTGACATGGATAGAAAACTTGTTGGCAGATAGAAAGCAAAGGGTAGCGTTGAATGGGTGTTTCTCGGAATGGCAGTTTGTGACTAATGGGGTGCCACAGGGGTTGGTATTGGGACAACAGCTGTTTACGATTTACGTCAACGACTTAGATGAAGGCATTGAGAATAACATCAGCAAATTTGCTGATGATACTAAGCTGGGTGGCAGTGTGACCTGTGATGAGGATTTTAGGAGAATTCAGGGTGACTTGGATAGGCTGGGTGAGTGGGCAGATACTTGGCCGATGACGTTTAATGTGAATAAGGATGAGGTTATCCACTTTGGGAGTAAGAACAGGAAAGCAGGTTATTATCTGAACGGTGTAGAGTTAGGTAAGTGAGAAATACAAGGTGATCTAGGAGTCCTTGTTCATCAGTCATTGAAGGTGAATGAGCAAGTGCAGCAGGCAGTGAAGAAGGCTAATGGAATGTTGGCCTTTATTACAAAGGGTATTGAGTACAAGAGCATGGAAATCCTCTTGCAGTTGTTCAGAGCCCTGGTGAGACCACACCTGGAGTATTGTGTACAGGTTTGGTCTCCAGTGTTAAGGAAGGACATCCTGGCTGTAGAGGAAGTGCAGCGTTGATTCACGAGGTTAATTCTTGGGATGTCTGGACTGTCTGCCGCAGAGTGGTTAGAGAGACTGGGGTTATACACGCTGGAATTAAGGAGATTGAGAAGGGATCTGATTGAAACATATAAGATTATTAAGGGATTGGACAAGATAGAGGCAGGAAATATGTTCCAGATGCTGGGAGAGTCCAGTACCAGAGGGCATGGTTTGAGAAAAAGGGGTAGGTCATTTAGGACAGAGTTAAGGAAAAACTTCTTCTCCCAGACAGTTGTGGGGGGTCTGGAATGCACTGCCTCAGAAGGCAGTGGAGGGCAATTCTCTAGATGCCTTCAAGAAGGAGCTGGATAGGTATCTTATGGATAGGGGAATCAAGGGATATGGGGACAAGGCAGGAGCCGGGTATTGATAGTAGATGATCAGCCATGATCTCAAAATGGCGGTGCGGGCTCGAAGGTCCGAATGGTCTACTTCTGCACCTATTGTCTATTGTCCATTACCTCATGACTTTCTGGATGAGTTTCTCATGAGGGACCTTGTCAAGTGCTTTACTAAAGTCCATGTAGACTACATCCACTGCACTACCCTCATCAATTTCTTTTGTTATCTCTTCAAAAAACTCAATCAGGCTCGTGAGGCATCATCTTCCCTTCAAAAAGACATGTTGCCTGTCCATGCGTAGACTGTACTTCTCCAAATGCTCGTAGAACCTATCCTTAAGAATCCTTTACTGTAGTTTGCATACCACCGACGTAAGACTAACCGGTCTACAGTTCCCAGGTTTCTCCCTATTACCTGTTTTAAACAAGTGGACTACATTTGCCATTCGCCAGACCTCCGGCACTTCCCGTGCAGCCTAATAGGATTCAATGATCATAGCTAATACCCCTGCGAACTCTTCTGTCAATTCCCACAATAACCTGAGGTGTATCATATCCGGCCCTGGGGATTTATCATTCTTAATGTTTTGAAGAAGATCCAGCACTGCTTCTTCCTTAATCTCCACATTGTCTAGCACACTGGCCCACTCTACTTCGACCTCATCCTGATCAAGATCCTTTTCACTTGTGAATGGTGAAGCAAAGCATTCATTTAGGACCTCCCCAACGTCCTCCGCTTCCAGGCAAATGTTTCCATCTTCATCCTTTAACGGTCCCACCTTCGTTCTCGTCATCTTCCTATTCTTCGCATACATATAAAACGCTTGGGGTTTTCCTTAATCCTACATGCCAAGGCCTTCTCATGCCCCCTTCGAGCACTCCTAAGTTCTTCCTTTAGCTCCATCCTGGCTACTCTATATTTCTCATAAGCCCCTCCAACTTTCTGCTTCTTATATCTAACATATGTTTCCCTTTCCCTCTTGACGGGTTGCCTCACATGTTTTGCCAGCCACGGTTCACTTTTCCTACCAATTTTTCCTTGCCTCAGTTGGGACAAACCTATCCTGAACACAGCTCAAGTGATCCCTAAACTTCTCCCACATTACTTCTGTGCTTTCCACTTTGAACATCTGTTTCCAATTTACTCTTGTTAGTTCCTGCCTCAGCCACTTCCCCAGTTAAGCACTTTACCATTTCGTCTGATTTTATCCCTTTCCATAGCTATTCTTAAGGTAAGGGAGTTGTGGTCACTCTCACCAAAATGCACCCACACCAAGAGGTCTGTCGCATGACCAGGTTCATTACCCAGAACCAGATCCCGTATAGTTTCTCCTCTCGTCGGCGGGTCCACATACTGTGTCAGGAATCCTTTTTCAACACACCTGATAAATTCAGCCCAATCTATCCCCCTTAAACTCAGGAGGTGCCAGTCAATGCGAGGGAAGTTGAAATCACCCATAATTACTACCCTGTATTTCCTGCACCATTCTAAAATCTGCCTGCTTATCTGCTCCTCGGTGTCCCGAGGACTATTTCAAGGCCTATAGACTTGTCGCAGCACAGTGATTGATCCTTTTCTATTTCTGACTTCCACACAGATTGACTCCGTGGACAGTCCTTCTGCAGCGTCCACTCTTTCTAGAGCCGTGATACTACCCCTGACCAGCAATGCCACACCACCGCCCCCCCCCCCCCACTTTTCTACCTCCCAACCTATTCCTGTTAAAACACCTGAACCCTGGGACCTGCATCATCCAAACCTGTACTTCGTCCATCTCTGTTTCAGTAACGGCCACAACATCGTAATTCCACGCACTAATCCATGCTCTAAGTTCATCCTCCTTGATCCTAATACTCCTAGCATTGAAATAGACACATTTCAACCCCTTTAACTTGCTACAATTATGTTCTGTCTATTGCCTGTCCTTCATCATCAATTCAGAACTCTTAGCATCATGCCCTTGACCTTCTACCTTAATCACTGCCCTCACATTCTGATTCCCAACCCCCATGCCAAAGTATTTTAAACTCTCCCCAACAGCTCTATCAAACCTGCCTGCCAGGATATTGGTCTCCCTGGGATTCACGTGCAACCCGTCCTTTTTGCACTGGTCACACCCGCCCCAAAATAGGTCAAATGATCAAGAAATCTCAATCCCTGCCCCCTGCTCCAATCCCTCAGCCACGCATTTATCCAACTGTTCATTCTATTCCTATTCTCTCTCTCGCGTGCACAGGCAGTAAACCCGAGATTTCTACCTTTAAGGTCCTGCTTTTCAACTTCCTTCCACCTCCCTGTAGTCTTCTTCCAGGACCTCTTCCCTTTTTCTACCTATGTCATTGGTACCAATATGTACCACGACCGCTGGCTGTTCTCCATCCCACCGCAGGATATCTTGGACACGATCAGAAGCATCCCGGACCCTGGCACATGGGAGTCTGAACCCCTGACTATAAAGTCTCCTATAACTAACGCCTTCCTCAAATATCGTTTGAGGTAACGAACATAGCGCATTCAACACGCTGAAGATGGGAAATGATTCCTAATGTACAACTGTATCCGCAATTCACCTCTCTGTTTACTGGAAAGCTAGTGATATTTTACAGCCCTTATTGAGTTCCTCTCTTTTTTCGTTTCGATAAGTCATCACTATATGCAGATAACAGCGTTGCTCTTCATTTATAAGGGGGAAAAAAACAACATAAGAAATCCAGAGCGCCGAGTGTCTTCACCGTTGCTGCAATCTTCTCTATTTTGGATGCATAAATTATGTGGAATTTAGTTGAAAATTCGAGACGACGAACTCGTTTTTACCTTTTAGAAGTAAATCACTGAATTTATTCACGTGTATGCTGTTTGTGAATTAGGTACATCATAAAAATATGGCGTGAAAGTTTGTTTCGTAAGAATCATTTTACAATTGTAGAGTTTTATTTTGATGGCATAATTTCCTTTTTTTAATTACCATCTATAAAATTACAATGCGATATTTCTATTTCAGACCTTCCACCACCACCGCAAATGTCCTTATTTCCGGAATATCCTGTGTATGTGCCAGGGGAATCTATCACTATCACTTGCACTGCTAACCGTGCCGATTCAGCTGGCCAGTTTCAGTTGACAAAAGACGGTGTTCTTCTCATGAACAGCACCAGAATACAAAGGGAGTTCACGTATCACATTCAACACGTGAACAAGTCCAGAGCTGGCAATTACACGTGCGTCATGTCGACCCATGTCTCCGGACGATGGATCCAGACACCAGCCAGCCATCCTTTTAGCATACATGTCACAGGTCAGTCAGACACATCGCGACTGTAGTGCTTAGTCTGAGGTAAACAAATTAGGACATTTATTAAGATGGAAATATCTGTTCGCTCCTGTTCGCTCTCACAGGTCAAAGACTCACCGGCTTGTAGGTTAATTGGCCATTGTAAATTATCCCGTGATTTGGCTAGGATTAAATTGGGAGATTGCTGCTCAGCATGGCTTGAAATCGTGGGATGGATACTTCTGCACTGTTTTCTCAATAATATATATAATTAAATATATGCTTATGAATATGAGTTTAAGCACAGCTATGATGTCATACATATGTTACTGACCACAGCAACGTCGCTGGTCGAATCATAGGTCGTGACGAGGGAGATTGAAATCTTGTGGAGTGCTACCACAATAACAAGACAACTCAAGGTCAGCAAGACCAAACAGCTGATAATTAACTTTAGGAGCATGAAACCGAAGGTCAAAAAACCAGCCCTCATCAGAAATCGCGCGTGTTAGGAAGTTTAAACTTTTTGGTGTTATTCTTTCAGAGAATCTGTCCTGGGCTCAATAAGTAAGCGCAATTACGATTAGAGCAGCCCGTGTCTTCCCGAGAAACTTAAGAAGATTAGTTGCGATATCGGATACTTTGAAAAAATTCAATAGATGTGAGGCGGAGAATGGTATTCCCAAAAGTAATCTACGACAGGAAAAACTGGACGAACTCTCATGCGGTATTTTAATACAACAACAACAAGAAAAAAATTGCGTATTTAAGTTGTTTATATTTTAGAAAGTTTACTCACGAAAATATATACCTACGTTTTTTTTTTCAGAACCTTGCCCTTAGCCATGAATTGCTAATAGTCTCGCCTACTGGACATACATAACTGCAGCACTGGTCACTATTACCTTGACGGTTACAAACCGTAATTCCATTGGGCGAATCGAATTATTCAAGATCTCAATGCCAATCATTAACAACAGTAGTGACCAACAACACTTTATTTATCATAGTAACATAGAAACATGGAAAACCTACAGCACAATACAAACCCTTCAGCCCACAAAGCTGTGCCGAATCTGTCTTAAACTTAGAACTACCGAGTCTTACCCATCACCCTCTATTTTACTATGCTCCATTACTCATCAAGGGGTCTCTTAAAATAACCTATCGTTTCCGCCTGCACCACTGCCACCGGCAGCCCACTCTAGGCACTCACCACTCTGTGGATAAAAAGCTTACTCCTTACATAACCTCTATTCCTACTTCCAAGCACCCTAAAACTATACACTCTCATACTAGCCGTTTCAGCTCCGGGAAAGAGCCTCTGACTATCCACACGATCAACGCCTCTCATTATCTTATACACCTCTCTCAAGGCACCACTCATCCTCCGTCGCTCCAAGGAGCAAAGGCCAAATTCACTCAACCTATTCTCATAAGGCATGCTCCCCAATCCAGGCAACATCCTTGCAAATCTCCTGTGCACCCTTTATATGGTTTCCACGTCCTTCCTGTAATGAGGCGACCAGAAGTGAGCATCATACACTAAGCGGCGTCTGACTATGGTCTTATGTAGATGCAACATTACCTCTCTGCTCTTAAACTCCAGCCCATGATTGATGACAGCCAATGCACCGAATACCTTCTTAACCACACAGTTAATCGGTGCAGCAGCTATGATTGTCCGATGGACTTGGACCCCAAGATCCCTCTGACCCTCCACTGTGTTTCTTTCTCTTCTCCATAACCCTCAGCCCTATTGTCGCATAGGCCGATGGCTAACAGAGTACTTGCGTTTGTTCTGGCTTTCAAGTTGACCCCATGTGTAGTCCATCTTCGAAGATCCATCCTTTCCCAGGGATCAGGTCTTTGTCGCTTCTGCTGGCGTTTTCTCTTGGTTTGAGGATTTTCGGGATGCTAATCTCCAAATCTCCTCCCTTTGCAGCCGGGCTTGGGACACTTCATTCTGGAGTTTCAGATATATATTGTGTCAACGAGATACTTCACAGTTGAATGAGTTCAATTATGTTATTGGATGCTTGGCCTTCAATCTAAAACAAACCTGCAAATATGCTTTTTGAATTTACCATTGCAGATCTTCCGCCTCCAGCAGATATCTCACTAAATCCGGACCTCCCAGTGTATGTGACAGGGGAATCAATCACTATCACCTGCACTACTCCGCGTCCTGAGACACTTGGGCATTTCCAGTTGATGAAGGACTCCGACACTCTCTTCAACAGCACCGGAAACCAAGGGGACTTGACCTACCGCATTCAGCACGTATCCAAGTCCACAAGAGGCAACTACACGTGCGTAAGGATGTCGCAGATCTCCGGTCGATGGATACATTCACCTCCCAGCTATCCTGTTAGCGTACCTGTCGCAGGTCAGTTAGACACAGCGGGACTGTGGCATTTACCATAGAATCATAGAACACTACAGCACAGTAAAGGCTCTTCAGCCCTCCATGTTGTGCCGACCAAAATAAAAAGTGTACAAAACCCACACTACTCCATAACCCTCCATTTTACTTTCATGCATGTGCCTGTCCAAGAGACTCTTAAATCCCATTAATGTTTTAGCCTCCACCACCATCGCTAGCAAGTCATTCCAGGCACTCACAACCCTCTGTGTAAAAAACATACCCCCAATGTCTCTCGGAAACTTCCCTCCCTTAACTTTGTACATATGCCCTCTGGTGTTTGGTTCCCTGGGAACAGGTACTAACTATCCACACTATCTATGCCTCTCATAATCTTGTAGATCTCTATCGTCCCCTCTCATTCTCCTATGCTGTGAATGAAAAGTCCCAGCTCTGCTAACCTTGCTTCATACGACTTGTTCTCCAAACCAGGCAGCTTCCTGGTAAATCTACTCCGCACCCTCTCCATAGCTTCCACACCCTTCTTATAATGTGACCAGAATTGAACACAATTCCCAAAGTTCGGTCTCACCACATATTTGTAGCGTTGCAACATGACTTCTCTACTCTTGAACTCAATGCCAATCCCCCTGTTAATGAAGCCTAGAATCCCATAGACTTTCTTAACTACCCTATCAACCTGAGCAGCGAATTTGAGAGATGTATGGATTTCAACCCAAGCTCCCTTTGTTCATCCACACTCTTAAGTAACTGGCCATTAATCCTGTACTCAGTCTTCTGGTTTGTCCTTCTAAAATGCATCACCTCCCCCTTGTCCGGACTGAACTCCATCTGCCATTTTTCTGCCCAACTCTGCAGCCTGTCGATATCCTCTTGTAACATTCGACAACCTACACCTGCATCCAAACTCCTCCAATCTTCGTGTCATCCGCAAACTTACTCACCCATCCTTCCGCCTTTTCATCCAGGTCATTTTAAAAAATATCATTATTCTACTAATTTATATAATGTAATTATCTTTAAAAATCGAATAAAAATCACAAATAGCAGGGGTCTCAGGAGAGTTCTCCGCGGCACTCCACTGGTCACCGACCTCCAGGCAGAATAGTTTCCCTCCACAACTACCCTCTGCTTTCTTTCTTTAAGCCAATTTTTTATCCAAACAGCCAAAGTTCCATTTATCCCATGCCTCAGAAGGCATTTGATAAGGTCCAACATAGGAGACTGGTGGGTAAAATCAAAGCTCATTTCATTGGGGGGAAGACATTGACTTGGATAGAAAATTGGTTGGCAGATGTAAAGCAAAGGGTAGCGTTGAATGGGTGTTTCTCGGAATGGCAGGTGGTGACTAATGGGGTGCCACAGGGCTCGGTATTGGGACCACAGCTGTTTACAATTTACGTCAACGATTTAGATGAAGGCATTGAGAATAACATCAGCAAATTTGCTGATGATACTAAGCTGGGTGGCAGTGTGACATGTGATGAGGATGTTAGCAGAATTCAGGGTGACTTGGATAGGCTGGGTGAGTGGGCAGATACCTGGCAGATGACGTTTAATGTGAATAAGTGTGAGGTTATCCACTTTGGGAGTAAGAACAGGAAGGCAGATTATTATCTGAACGGTGTAGAGTTAGGTAAGGGAGAAATACAAATAGATCTAGGAGTCCTTGTTCATCAGTCATTGAAGGTGAATGAGCAAGTGCAGCATGCAGTGAAGAAGGCTAATAGAATGTTGGCCTTTATTACAAAGGGAATTGATTACAAGAGCAAGGAAATCCTCTTGCATTTGTTCAGAGTCCTGGTGAGACCCCACCTGGAGTATTGTGTACAGTTTTGGTCTCCAGTGTTAAGGAAGGACATCCTGGCTGTAGAGGAAGTGCAGTGTAGACTCACGAAGTTAATTCCTGGGATGTCTGGACTGTCTTACGCAGAGAGGTTAGAGAGACTGGGGTTGTACACGCTGGAATTAATGAGATTGAGTGGGGATCTGATTGCAACATATAAGATTATTAAGGGATTGGACAAGAAAGAGGCGGGAAATATTTTCCAGATGCTGGAAGAGTCCAGTACCAGAGGGCATGGTTTGAGAATAAGGGGTCGGTCATTTAGGACAGAGTTAAGGAAAACCTGCTTCTCCCAGACAGTTGTGGGGCTCTGGAATGCACTGCCTCGGAAGGCAGTTGAGGCCAATTCTCCAGATGCTTTCAAGAAGGAGCAGGATAGGCATCTTATGGATAGGGGAATCAAGGGATATGGGGAGAAGGCAGCAACCGGGTATTGATAGTAGATGATCAGCCATGATCTCAAAATGGTGGTGCAGGCTCGAAGGGCCGAATGGTCTTCTTCTGCACCTATTGTCTATTGTCTATTGCCTCATGACTTTCTGGATGAGTTTCTCATGAGGGACCTTGTCAAATGCTTTACTAAAGTCCATGTAGACTACATCCTCTGCACTACCCTCATCAATTTCTTTTGTTACCTCTTCAAAAAACTCAATCAGGCTCATGAGGCATCATCTTCCCTTCACAAAGCCATGCTGCCTGTCCATGAATAGACTGTAGTTCTCCAAACGCTCGTAGATCCTATCCTTAAGTATCCTTTCCAGTAGTTTGCATACCACCGACGAAGGACTCACCGGTCTACAGTTCCCAGGTTTCTCCCTATTAACTGTTTTAATCAAGGGGACTACATTTGCCATTCTTCAGACCTCCGGCACTTCCCGTGCAGCCAAAGAGGATTCAATGATCATAGCTAATACTCTTGCGATCTCTTCTCTCAATTCCCACAACAACCTGGGGTGTATCATATCCGGACCAGGGGATTTATCAATCTTATTGTTTTGAAGAAGATCCAGCACTGCTTCTTCCTTAATCTCCACATTGTCTAGCACACTGGCCCACTCTACTTCGACCTCATCCTGATCAAGATCCTTTTCACTTGTGAATACTGAAGCAAAGCATTCATTTAGGACCTCCCCAACCTCCTCCGCTTCCAGGCACATGTTGCCCTCTTTATCCTTTAACGGTCCCACCTTCGTTCTCATCATCTTCCTATTCTTCGCATACATATAGAACGCCTTGGGGTTTTCCTTAATCCTACATGCCAAGGCCTTCTCATGCCCCCTTCGAGCACTCCTAAGTTCTTTCTTTAGCTCCTTCCTGGCTACGCTATATTTCTCATAAGCCCCTCCAACTTTCTGCTTCTTATATCTAACATATGTTTCCCTTTTCCTCTTGACGGGTTGCCTCACATGTTTTGCCAGCCACGGTTCACTTTTCCTACCATTTTTTCCTTCTCTCAGTGGGACAAACCTATCCTGAACACAGCTTAAGTGATCCCTAAACTTCTCCCACATTACTTCTGTGCTTTCCCCTTTGAACATCTGTTTCCAATTTACTCTCGTTAGTTTCTGCCTCAGCCACTTCCCCAGTTAAGCACTTTACCATTTCGTCTGATTTTATCCCTTTCCATAGCTATGCTGAAGCTAAGGGAGTTGTGGTCACTCTCACCAAAATGCACCCACACCAAAAGGTCTGTCACCTGATCAGGTTCCTTACCCAGAACTAGATCCAGTACAGCCTCTCCTCTCGTCGGCCGGTCCACATACTGCGTCAGGAATCCCTTTTGAATACACCTGACAAATTCAGCCCCATCTATCCCCCTTAAACTCAGGAGGTGCCTGTCATTATGAGGGAAGTTGAAATCACCCATAATTACTACCCTGTATTTCCTGCACCATTCTAAAATCTGCCTGCTTATCTGCTCCTCGGTGTCCCGAGGACTATTTCGGGGCCTATAGACTAGTCCCAGCATAGTGATTGATCTTTTCCTATTTCTGACTTCCATACAGACTAACTCCGTGGACAGTCCTTCTGCAGCGTCCTCCCTTTCTAGAGCCGTGATACTACCCCTGTCCAGCAATGCCACACCTCCCCCCCACTTTTCTACCTCCCATCCTATTCCTGTTAAAACACCTGAACCCCGGAACCTGATCATCCCATCCTGTACTTCGTCCATCTCCGTTTCAGTAATGGCCACAACATCGTAATTCCACGCACTAGTCCATGCTCTAAGCTCATCCTCCTTGATCCTAATACTCCTAGCATTGAAATAGACACATTTCAACTCCTTTAACTGTCTACAATTATATTCTGTCTATTGCCTGTTCTTCATCTACAACTCAGAAGTCTTCGCATCATGCCCTTGTCTTTCTACCTTAATCCCTGCACTCACATTCTGATTCCCACCCCCATGCCAAAGTATTTTAAACCCTCCCCAACAGCTCTATCAAACCTGCCTACCGGGATATTGTTCTCCCTGGGATTCAAGTGCAACCCGTCCTTTTTGTTCTGGTCACACCCGCCCCAAAATAGGTCAAATGATCCAGAAATCTCAATCCCTGCCCCCTGCTCGAATCCCTCAGCCACGCATTTATCCTCCAGTTCATTCTATTCCTATTCTCACTGTCGCGTGCACAGGCAGTAAACCTGAGATTACTACATTTGAGGTCCTGCTTTTCAACTTCCTTCCACCTCCCTGTAGTCTTCTTTCAGGACCACTTCCCTTTTTCTACCTATGTCATTGGTACCAATATGTACCACGACCGCTGGCTGTTCTCCATCCCACCGCAGGATATCTTGGACACGATCAGAAGCATCCCGGTCCCTGGCACATGGGAGTCTGAACCCCTGACTATAAAGTCTCCTATCACTACCTCCTTCCTCAAATTTCGTTTGAGGTAACGAACTTAGCGCATTCAACACGCTGAAGATGGGGAATGATTCCTAATGTACAACTGTATCTGCAATTCACCTCTCTGTTTACTGGAAAGCTAGTGATATTTTATTGCCCTTATTGAGTTCTTCTCTTTTTTCATTTCGATAAGTCATCACTATATGCAGATAGCAGCGTTGCTCTTCATTTATAAGGGGGGAAAAAACAACATAAGAAGCCCAGAGCTCTGACTGTCTTCACCGTTGCTGCAATCTTCTCTATTTTGGATGCATAAATTATGCGGAATTTAGTCGTAAATTCGAGACGACGAACTAGTTTTTACCTTTTAGAAGTAAATCACTGAATTTATTCAGATGTATGCTGTTTGTGAATTAGGTACAGCATCAATATATGGCGTGACAGATTGTTTCGTAAGAATAATTTTACAATTGTAGAGTTTTATTTTAATGACATAATTTCCTTTTTTTAATCACTATCTATGAAAATGACAATGCGATATTTCTATTTCAGACCTTCCACCACCACCGCAAATGTCCTTATTTCCGGAATATC
Source organism: Hemitrygon akajei (assembly GCF_048418815.1). Taxonomy (NCBI): domain Eukaryota; kingdom Metazoa; phylum Chordata; class Chondrichthyes; order Myliobatiformes; family Dasyatidae; genus Hemitrygon; species Hemitrygon akajei. The sequence continues at coordinate 4,581,889 of NC_133147.1, forward strand.
CTGTGTATGTGCCAGGGGAATCTATCACTATCACTTGCACTGCTGCCCGTGCCGATTCAGCAGGCCAGTTTCAGTTGACAAAAGACGGTGTTCCTCTCATGAACAGCACCGGAATACAAAGGGAGTTCACGTATCACATTCAACACGTGAGCAAGTCCAGAGCTGGCAATTACACGTGCGTCCTGTCGACGCATGTCTCCGGTCGATGGATCCACACACCAGCCAGCCATCCTATTAGCATACATGTCACAGGTCAGTCAGACACATCGTGAATGTTGTGCTTAGACTGATGTAAACAAATTAGGACATTTATTAAGATGGAAATATGAAATTAATTATCTGCTACCACGGTAACTAAAGCGCACCTGGAAAACTGATTATATATATTTGCTTTTCATTAATTCGCCGATCAGCCAATACAATATCCATGTTTGAGCCTGGTTTCCTTCTACTTTCGAGAAGGACATTTTATGAAGTACTTCGTCAAAAATGCATTTTTGCGAACTTTCATTTCTCCAAATCGATCATTATACGTAGCTGTATGCTGAGCTGTAGACGTTTTGTGGTACGTCTCTGAGGACCTTCAACAATAAATAGCATTTAATTTACGTGTACAGAATTTAGCGTTCTCCCAGCACTAATTCGGTTCACGAAAAATATTAGTGCTTGCTTATGTACCGATATTATGGCATCTCTACATTTGTGGGTACTGTGTTTCATGGAATAAACAAGTAGCATTTCAGTAGAGAAAGATCTTCGATATTTTGGCGCCTATTTTATTAATTCCTTAAAATAATTCACGAATAAAAATATAAAGAAAAACATGACCTCAGAATATCTAATAGAAAAACACAAGGGCGAGGCGGTAGTGTAGTGTTTAGCATGAGGATGTCTTTAGTTCTCTCCGTGACCGCGTGTTTTTTTTTGTCCGAGCCGGTACCGACTCACATTCCAAAGAAGTACCAGATGGGGTTAATATCTTTGTTCACACTGCATTGTCATTGGAATCGTAGCAAACTTGTGACTGTCCCCAGTATAATTGTTGCCAACGACACATTTTACTATATGCTTCCTTGTACTTCCTGGATAAGTGAAGGTAACATATATCTGTCATAAGTGGGACATGGGGAGTGGACCCAAAAGCAAGACACAGAAACTGATCTACCAGGAACAGGACTAGGCGTGAGAAGGAAGCAAGGGAAGTGTGGAAGGAAGAACGCTGGACATGACACAGTTCCCGACGAGACGAAGATTTCGGGCCTAGGCTAGGTCTTGACAAGGATAGCGGAACCAGGACATGGAACTGGGAATTAGGAGCATGGGCTTGAACTCCGAGCCAGAGACTGGACAAGGACCCAGAAACTCGGTCTTGACTCGGGCTCAGACTCCAGAATCAGGCGAGGACAAGACGTGGCAATAGGACGAGGAGAGGCACAGGACTGGACGTGAGACTCCTGGACAGGACAAGGGAACCCCAGCACAGGGCAAGGGAATTCCAGCAGCACCTGGGCAATGTACTCCTGGGTTGGGCGAGGCACATCGACAAGACAAGAACACAGAGCCTTGGTCGAGGGAAAACAGGAACGCAGAACACAGAGCCTGTGTCAAGGGAGAGACAGGAACATGGAACACCGAGCCAGGATCCCTCCTTTGGTACAGGACATAGGGTCGGGACTCATTACACCGAACGCTGAACACGAGGAGACAGTTCCCAATGCTAGGTAGCGGCAAAACGGCCGGTCCTACCTCGCGAGGGCGTGGACACGGAGAGGCAGTTCCCAACGCTAGGTAGCGGCAAAACGGCCGGTCCTACCTCGCGAGGGCGTGGACACGGAGAGGCAGTTCCCAACGCTAGGTAGCGGCAAAACGGCCGGACCTACCTAGCGAAGGCGGGGACAAGGCGAGGCAGTTCCCAACGCGAGGTAGCGGCAAAACAGCCGGAACTACCGAGCGAAGGCGTGGACATGGACAGACAGTTGTAAACAGGGCGAGTCTCCAGACACAGGCAGGGCGAGGCAATGTTCCAGTCAAGGGCAAGGCGGAGGCAAGGCTCCAGGCAGAGGCGAGGCGAGGCGAGGCGAGGCGAGGCAAGGCTCCAGGCTGAGGCGAGGCTCTAGGCAGAGGCGAGGCGAAGCAAGGCTCCAGGCAAGGGCGAGGCGAGGTAAGGCTCCAGGCACAGGTTGCAGGTAGGGCTTCAGGCGTAGGTTGATGACAGGGCTTCGGAGGGAAGAAAGGGAGCAGTCCAGCCTCAGGGTAATGGCTATAATGGCCTGACTTACCCAACGGAGGCCAGGACCTGGAGGGACAGATCCCACCGTAGGGTAACGGCAATGGCGGCCTGGCTTACCCCACGGAGGCGAGGACAGGATACCGACGGGGCGAACCCACAGAGAGGCAAGGACAGGATACTGTCGAGACAAACCCCACAGAGACAAGGACAGGATACTAGCAAGACCAACCAGCCACGACCCTGACCCCAGGGCCACTTATATTCCAGGCTTCAAGACGAGAATCAGATGCCTACGGTTAAGCCCAAATGGCACAAGGGACATCCGGAAGACCCGGAATCTTTAGTCCACGGACGGGACCGTGAGCCGGCACGCGGTTTTCACGGACCGGACCATGACAATATTTCTTTGTCTCTTCTACTTCCCGTGGAATATGAGATGGAAACTGCGCAAGGAATGAATCAGTTCAAGAATGAATGATGCCCTAAAGTGTCAATCATGTTTAGCACATCATATATTTGATTAAAGTCACTGCTCATTCATTTCAGCTCCCAATAATACATAATAAATCATTTCAACTTGTTATGACAGCTGATTTATTCAAACGATTAAACTGCTGAGGTTTCTTTGTGGAACTACAAATTCATCATGGAGTGTAACAGGGACAAAACTCTGCATAATATTCCACGTGTATCTTCCCCATTTTCGTCTCCGTTGATAAATAATTTCTTCTTGAAATCAGAAGTGTTCGCAACTTACCATTGCATTAAGGTATTTGCTAGTTTCGTCAGCTTTAGTGGAGACGGGCTGTATCCATTTCCTCGATAAAAGACAGTGAGAGGACCTGCTACTCTCACACAGTTGCGGATAACATTAGGAAATAAATCCGCATACCCTATCGTTCCGGACCTTCCCTCTCCTACTAAAATCGCTAGGAGTCCTGATCATCCAATGTATGTACTTGCTGAGTCAATCAACATTACCTGCACAGTAGGACGAACCGGAGAAGTTGGGCTGCTTCAAATAATGAAAGAGTCCGTCCCTATCCTTAAGGCACTGTACACCAATCAGTCGTCACCTATTTCATGAGAGAACTGAATTACAACAGGATAAGAGATTATGCATGCATCTTGCTGATACAGGTCGATGGATACGTTCCCCTCACAGCCTATTCACGTAATTGTCACTGGTGTGTAAGAAAATTCATGCATATGCACTTATCGATGGTATTAGAGTAGCATTAACCAAAGAAATTTCAGAGCACTATTTATTGTTTATACGACTAAAAGAGAATCAATTATAGTTTATTGAATTTTGTAATCTTCATTCACGTAAATGTTATCATTGTTTCTTTGTCATAGACCCTTCACCTCGGCCATACGTTTTTAAGGCTCCCGATTACCCAGTATATATTAATGGAGAATCCGTCACCATTACCTGCGCAACTGCAAGCCATGGCTCTACTGGACAGCTTCAGTTACTGAAGGACTCGATTCTATTCATGAACAGTACCAGTGACCAACAACAGTTTGTCCATCGAATTAGCAAACTGAATTCTAACAGCGAAGGAAACTACACCTGTACCCTTCTGACTCAGGTCTCAGGACGATGGCTGCGTTCTTCTGCAAACCAATCTGTTCGAATAATAACCACAGGTCAGCTGCGTATTAATGTTCTCTAATTGGTAACCAGAACAAAATGTAGGCAATATGACAACAGGTAATACAGCTCAGTAATTGGCCTGGTACTTGTCTCGGTGTTTCCGTCGAATTCAGTACTACTTATTTATAACTATTTACGAATGGATCACATACCATCAGGTTCAGGATGTTATTACACAAGTACCATATGACTTCATTACTGGCGTAGGTAAAACCAATTGGCATTACTCTGAACGGATTTTACAGGCTACAGACTCACGTCCGACTTATTTACAACTCATTTTCTCAGTATGTCTTTTCTGCCCAGTTTATCCTCTTTTGTGCGTAGTATCTTTCTTCTTTTCTACTATAGTCCTTTTTGCTGTAAATGTCTGCAAGAAATTGAATCACAGGGATTAATACAATAATATGTACATTCTTTTATAATACTTTTACTTTCAGTTTGGGCATATCTGTCAGAGGAAGAAAATTACCAAGTGCACTACATATGCCGCCATACACTTCATGCATAAGAGCAAAGGGAAAGTAAATTTTCGTCAGTTCCAGCTCCTTGATAACAAAACATTGAATTCGATTTCAGGTATTTGTTAAGTAGTTAGTCCAACATGTAACCTCATGCTGCGTTTCTACCAATTAATCAATACGGCAGCAGATTTCGTTTACTTGAACAACCAATCATAGCAATTCTCCTGCACGTCTCTCGTTTCAGATACTCCCTCTCAACCCAAAATCTACAAGAGTCCTGATCTTTCGGTCTATGTCCCAGGGGAAACAGTCAACATAACATGCGTTGCCGGACATCCCACTGAAAATGGGCTGCTTCAGTTAACAAAAGACTCCGCTCCTCTCATGAACAGCAGTGATCACCAAGATCATCAACGGGATGTCAGTTATATGATAAAAAATGTGAACAGAAGTATGGCCGGCGTCTACGCCTGCGTGCTGCAGACACAAATATCTGGTCGACGGATAACTTCCCCTTATAGCCAACCTGTTCGCGTTGTAGTCACAGGTTAGTGACACGTTTTATTTCTGTAATTATTCGGTGGTATTTGATCATTGAACTTAATCTAATTCAACACAGGGACCGGGAATTTGGTCCACAGTGTTCCAGCGAGCCAGTTGAGTTAGTTATCAAATGTCCAACTAAATGAAACCTCTTTGCCGACAAAATGTACATATTGTTTCATATCCTGCACGATTAAGTGCTAATCTAAAATGCTGTAGAAAGTCATTATCATATTTAGCTCAATCCTTATCCTCCACCATCGGGCAGTATATTTCAGGCATACAACACTCCGAGCCTAAGGTGCTGACACATCTGCTTATAACTTCCATCTTCTCGCCTTCAGTACAAGCCCTGTAATATGAGAAATCTGAACCCTAGATAAAGAGACACTGCATGTTTGTTGACTTTATGAATCGCATACTTTTATAAATAACCACCAGATCTCACCTCAGTCTCTGCAGCTCGAGGGAAAACAACGCAGGTTCCTCCACTCTTTCTTAAAATACCTGTCCTTTAATCTAAGCAGCTTCCTGGTAAATGTCTGCTTCTTTTACATTGTTAAGAGTTCCGCCGACCCGACATACGTTAATGGAGTATCCGTCACTATTACCATCACGGTTAAACGTCGTGATTCCTTTTTCACGAATCCAATTATTGTACGTCTCAATGGCAGTCATGAACAACACCAGTGATCAACAACAGTTCACTAGAAAATACAAATTCTAACAGAAAAGGAAACTATTTGCGGGCCCTTTTGGCTCATGTGTCATGTTGATAGATGCGTTCGTCAGCTAGCCAAGTAGTTCGAATAATAGTAACGGTCATTTGCAGGTCACCAGTCAGAACCAAAGTCAGAATGATTTTTAATATCGACGGCATTGTTATCTAGGCTGTCGTACACTCAGTGAAACCAGAAATTTTTATCTATGCCAGTCAGGATGTATGGATTGGAAGAACACCTGCCGTTCATTTAATCCACTGACATTCGAAGTACTTTCCAAAGTACTGTGTAGAACTCTGTACACAGCAAGTAAGCAAAGTAAGATATAAGTCCACAAATGAATAACATAGATAAACAAGGTAATGTGCATACATTAAATATTGCGTGTTACCGTACAAATTATCTAGTGACACTTGGAATGAGATCTGGCAGTAAGTTTAGAAGCCTAATGGCCTGACGGAAGGAGATCCTAATCATTCTTGCCTTTATGCGTTGGAGTCTCCTGCCAAATACTAGAGGCTGTTGAGTGGGCTGGTAAGATCTTTGATAACTGTAAGAGTACTAAGTACCCAGCTCCCCTAGTATATTTCGGTGATGGATGCCAAGGAGACGCTTATGATACTGTCAGCCGTTCTAGAAGATCTTTGTACAGACGTCCGGTCTGATACTCTGCTGTTCCAATACCAGATGATGATGAATACTGATTAAGGAGACTTCCCTGAACACATTGGGCGAACTCTATCCGACCTGATCTGTTTACAGTTTGGGAGTCCAAGTTAATGTATGGAAAGTTAAAATCATCTACTATAACAACTTTATATTTCTTGCAGAAGTCTCTCTACACAACTGTTTCTCTAAAACTTGCGTACTGTTGGGTGGTCTATAATATAGTCCTATTAACGTGGTCATAATATTCGCTTTCCTCGGTTCCACTCATAAAGCCTCAATAAACGAGTTAACTAATTTGTCCTGACTGGGCAGAGCTGTAACATTTTACCTGAGTTGTAAAACAAGGGAACCCCAGAATATTGAGTTGTCAATTCTGTCTCTCCTGTAATGAAGTCTCCTCAATGCCTACAATATCAATATTCCATGACCTGAGTTCATATCCCATATTCTTGCATTCAACTATACGAGGCGCAGGACATCATTCGCACGGTACTCAACCTTTTGATTCCTGACTTAGTCTGAGATCTTAACAACACTTGCCTGTATAACCTTTCCGCCAACTGTTCAGAACGCTTGTTCCCATCCCATTGCAACTCCAGTTTAATCCACCACACTCCCACAGCTCAAGTACTCCCGTTTTGGTATTAGTCTTCCTTCAATTCAAGTGCGAGCTGTCTTTTCCCTGTAGCTCCCACTTTCACTGAAGGGAGCACAATAATTTGAAACTAGGATGTAAGATGCCTCCCTCTATCACTAACTCCTGAGCCTCATGTTTTGCTGTATTATCTTCCTATTTCTGGCGTAACTAGCATGTGACACGGGCAGCACTCCTGAGACCACGATCCTGGAAATCCTTGCGATCCTGCTCATTAACTGTGTTCCTGACTACCTGAACACATTTTGCAGACCGGCGTCACTCTTCCGACCAATTTCATCAGCACCTTCGTGGACCACGACCTCAGACCGTTCATGCTGAAGACTGTTGAGTACTCGATCCCAGATTTCCAGAACCAGGCAACGGGGATGCAATATATCATCCGGCAATTTCCGTCCAGTCCACAGAACCTACTTTCAGTTTCCATAACTAAGGAATCCCTTGTCACTAAAGCTTCCCAATTTTTCCCCCTTCCATTCTGAATCACAGCGGCAGATGGAGTGCTAGACACTTGACTGCTGTTACCTTGTTTTGCTTAGTCATGCCCCCAGCCAACAGTATCCAAGGTGTCATATCAGTTTTTGAGGCGGACGGTCACAATGGTAATCTCCATTGGATGTGTAACCATTTTCCGATTCCTTACTCTCACCCAGCCTCCTGGGTCCTAGGTTAAGTGTATTTCCCTCCCTATGCTATTTCAATCACACACAGAGCCTGTTGAATGATCCCGACTTTATCCAGTTCCAGTGAAGTGTTAGAAGCTCAGCGGGATGTACTTCTCGCAGGTGTAGTCTTTAAGGACACAGGACATTTCTCCACCTTCCTCCATCCCGGAAGAGAAGTATGCTGCCACACTTCGTGGCATCTCTACTGTTCCAAATGATCAAATATAAAAAAAGGAAAAATGAGTTTACAATGGGAGAAAAATAAACCTACCTACAGATTTTTGGTTCAGTTTCCTAACCATGACGAAGACTCTCAGAGAAAAGCTACAAAATGCCCACTCTAAAACTGGCTACTTCAACAATGATACCTCCGCTTGCCTATTCTTTATTTTAATTTGCTCTTGCTAGTAAATCGCGATCAATGATTGGCCGCTGCTCAAAATACCAAATGCCTTCACTTGATGCTTATGCACGAAGCAATATGGTGGTGAATAACGATTATGATTCGCTTGTTTTTATTAGTCAAGGATTTCAGTTCAGGAGTACGGAAGTTATGCTATAGTTATTCTGTCTCCGGAGTTTTGCATTCAACTCTGGTTTCAGATTTCGAGCCTTTTTAGGAGGGCGCAGAAGATGTTACCTGGATACTGCCTGTATTAAAGAAAGACGATAAGATCTTCCGTTTCTAGAGCACGATGAGTAGCGGTTTGATAAAGATTTATAGGTTTATAAGAGGAATAGATGGATTCAACAGCTGAAATATGATTGCACTTTTCAAGATAGCCTTGGAGGTACATGTATCTGCAAGGGAATTGAAGATCATGGACATTATATAGGGAGTTCAGTTAATAATTACGAACTCCTTGCATTCGTTTGACTATGTAAGTGATAATATGACAATATGAATTTTACGAAGACACACTCATAAGCTAGCTGGGGCTGATTCGATAGTATACAAATCGAACTGACTTTATTTCTTATATCCTTCACATATACGGGGGCCGTCTAAATGTGCAAAATGTAATCATAGTAATTTATAATAATTGATAATAAATAGAACAGTCAATGTAACATAAAATACACTCAAATCAGGGTGAGTTAATTAATCTGATGGGCTGGTGGAAGTAGCTACCCCCGAGCCTGTTGGTCTTGGCTATTATGCTGCGGTACCGTTTCCCTGACGGTAGCAGCAAGAATAGAAACATAGAAACATAGAACACCTACAGGATAATACAGGCCCTTCGGCCCACAAAACTGTGCCAAACATGTCCTTACCTTAGAAATTATCTAGGGTTACCCATAGCTTCTACTTTTCGGTGTTCCATATACCTATCCAGAAGTCCCTTAAAGAACCTATCGTATCCACCTCCACCACCGTTGCCGGCAGCCCATCCAGGTACTCACCACTCTCTGCGTAAAAAAACAATCTTAACACTAGCACCTCCTCTGTATCTACTTCCAAGCACCTTAAAGCTGTGCCCTATCGTGATAGCCATTTCAGTCCTGGGAAAAAGCCTCTGACTGTCCACACGATCAATGCCTCTCATCTCTCATACACCTCTATCAGGTCACCTCTCATCCTCCGTCTCTCCAAGGAGAAAAGGCCGTGTTAACGCAACCTTTCTCATAAGGCGCACTCCCCAATGTGGGCAACATTCTTGTAAATCTCCTCTGCGCCCTCATTATAGTTTCCACAACCTTCTTGTAGTGAGGCGACCATGAAGTGGGCACAGTAATCCAAATGGGCTCTAACTAGGTTCCTATATAGCTGCAACATTACCTCTCAACATAAACTCAATCCCATGATTGATGAAGGCCAATGCACCTGCACAATAGCTTGTGACTGGGGCGACTTGGGTCCCCGATGATCCTTCGGCCCTTTTTACACTGTTTTTTTAAATGTCCTGAATCATGGGAAGTTCATAACTAAAGATCCGCTACGCTATCTCCTCCACTCTCTGCGGAATCCTGCGATTAAGGCAGGTACAGTTCCCATACCCAGAAGTGATGCAGCCTGTCATGATTTTCTTAATTGTTCCTGTATAGACAGTTCTTAGGATTTGGGGGGCCATGCTAAACTTCCTCAACTGACTGAAGTGGAAGAGGCACTGATGTGCCTTTATCACCACACAGATGGCGTGTACAGACCCAGTGAGGTCCTCGTCGAAGTGTATGCCAAGGAACTTAAAGCTGTTTACCTTCCCTTTCCCCACCAGATTCACTGATGTCAATAGGGATCAGCCCGTCTTCATTCCTCCTGTAATCCATAACCAACCCCTTTGTGTTTGCGACTTTGAGGAAGAGTTTGTTTTCTTGACATTACTGTGTCAGAGAGATGGTTTTTTCCCTGTCGGCCATCTCGTTATTGTTTGAGATTAGGCCGATCAATGTAGTGCCATCGACAAATTTAATCAGCAGATTAGAGCTGTGAGCTACAGAGCCATGCAGGGAGTAAATGAGGGGACTTAGTACACAGCCCTGAGGGACTCCTGTGTTGGGAGTCAGAGGGGTGGAGGCAAGGGAGCCCACTCTTACCACCTGCAGGCGAAATATCAGGACGTCCAGGATCCAGCTGCACAAGGCAGGGTCAAGGCCGAGATCCCTGAGCTTTTTGTCGAGTCTGAATGGAATTATGGTTTTGAATGCTAACTTGTAGTCCAGGAACAGCATTCTCACATATCAATTCTGTCGGTATGCGAATTGTAGGGTGTCCAGCTTTGGTGGTATCATGCTGCAGATGAAATCCTTGATCAGCTTCTCAAAGCATATGCTAACTGTTGAGGTAACTGCCATAGGACGCCAGTCGTTCAGGCATGTTCCCTTGGTCTTTTTTGGTACGGCGGCAATAGTGGATAATTTGAAGCAGGAAGGGATTCTACACTGGGAGAGGGAGAGATTAAAATTGTCTGCAAACACACCTGTCAGTTGTGCTGCGCACATCCCGAGTACTCGCTCTGGAATGCTATATGACGCTGAAAGATGTGAGAAGTGAGATTTTGATAGATATTCCTTTGAGTATTAGACAAAATAGGTGGTTACGATAGGGCAAGAATTAACATACTACGAAGAAATATAAATTTATTTAGGACTAAGGACATCATTCCGTGCTTATTTCCTACGACCGCTTTCTCATTAGCCCCGTTCTGCTCTTTACGTTCATGCAACGTAAGCCTCTTTACAGGCTCATTAACAACATCTCGATTCTCCAAAACATCAGCTATATTAGGGCAAATTTAAAACAGTGCAATACATACGCCTTGAGATTTCAGATAAAGAATGGGAAAACACAAACTTTCCTACTGTCTGAAGCCGTTACAGTGAGACGATCCAAGCTTGGGGTTTTGTTTCCAAAAGTACGAATTTTTCATATTTTATGAACTGCAACTGACGAATTCACTATTCAACATTTTATCTTTAATTATGTTGTTTCAGATCTTCCACCTCAGCCCAAAATTTCAAAAAGTCCAGAATACCCTGTACATGTAACTGGAGAAGCAGTTACTATTACTTGTGACGTCGCGTGGCCTGGCTTGCTAGGCCAATATCAGTTATTAAAAGACTCAGTCTCTATCATAAACAGCACCGGAAACCAGAAGCAGTTCATCTATCAAGTTGAAGATGTCAATGCTGACAGCGAAGGGGACTACGCTTGTGTCTTTGTGATAATGGAATTGGGTCGACTGATACGTTCTTCCATCAGTCATCACATTCGAATAAATGTCGCAGGTTAGTAAGACATCCACTTTTTAGCGTTGTATTCCATCAAACCATCTCCAGTGATTGGAAAATCATCAGGTATAATCTCCAGAGTGATGATGTTTATTCTAAAGAGAGTATTTTCTAAACAAAATATCTGCAGGGAATGTTAACACATTGGTTTCTTCCGGGTAAAGACGATTTTGTGAATCTTTTTTAGTGCATACCGAAGCTGTTAGATTGCCCATTGTCAGAGCTCGGTTATTGCAATAAAATTTCCCTTAGTATGCTTTAACTTGGTAACAAAGATATTTTACTCTCTCGTCTAAATCGACTGATGAAAAACTGGGCCTGCACATAGAAAAAGAGGAACACGGAATAATCTTTTGCTGAGCAAACAAAAAACGCAGCAGAATTAACTGTGGAACCAGATCACGGCTATTTAAAGTGCACTAAGAACATTCGGGACGTTGTCAGGAAAGATGACTAATATGAAAAAAAAATAACCTGGGACTGGCTGACAACCGACAAAAACTCCATAAGACCTCGCAAGTATAATATATAGGAGTAGAATTCATCACAGCGAGTCTGCTCCGCCATTCCAACATGGCTGATTCCGAAACTCACTCAGACCCATACACCTGGCTTGAAAGTATCAACTTCCACCTTAAATATACCACGGACTTCGCATCCACCACAGTCTGTGGCAAAGTATTCCACAGGTGTCCACTCGCTTGCTATATATTTAAAAAAATCCTCTTTACCTCTTTTTTTCATAAAAGGTCACCCCTTAATATTGAGGCTCTGCCTCTATTTCTGTATATCCTGCTATAGGAAATATCCTCTTCTCATCCACCGATTCTAGTCCTGTCAACATTCGGTAGATTTCAACGAGATTCAACACCCTCACCCCCCTCCGGCAACCCGCGTTCTCCTAAATTCCAATGAGTACAGGCCCAAAGCTGCCAAACGGTCCTCATATGTTAACCCGTTCAACCGCTGAATCATCCTTGTGAAATTCCCCTGGACTCCTTCCAATGACAACACATCGTATCACAGATATGGGGTCCAAAACTGTTGGCAATACTATAAGTGTGTTCTGGCAAGTGTCTTAAAAATCCTCAGTGTTATTTCATTGAATTTATATTATACTCCCCTTGAAATAAATGCCAACATTGAATTTGCAGTCTTTACTACAGATTCAATCTGTTATTAACCTTCTTGAAGTCTTGCACGAGGACTTCATAGCCTCTGTGATCTTTCAATATTTTCGCTATTTCGAATATAGTTCCGAATATATATATATATAGCACTACTGTTCCGTTTACCAAAATGCACTATCATACATTTCTACAGGACTTCTCTCAGGACTTAGAATGTAGACCATCTGGTGTAGTGACTTATCCACCTTAAGAACTTTCACAGTGCCTCGAGCATTTTCCTTTGAAATACCAATGGCATTCACTCTTGCTCCCTGGCACTCCAATCCTCCAATCCAGTTGGGCAAGCTCATCTCTCATGCGTTTGTAATTCCTTTTATTCATTGTGACACTGATACATGTGACTTGTACTTTTCCCTCACAAATTGCAATATGAATTTAATCATATTAAGAACAGTGCCTCTGAAATATTCCTCTATTTTAAGCTCCCTAATAAAACAGGGCTGTTGCATAACACCCCATCCGAGATACCCTTTTCCCGAGTAGGCTGAAGCACAAGGTGCCTACCAATCCATTTCGTAGACATTCCGCGAGTGCCCCTTCTTGCGATTCAGCACCAACCTGATTTTCCCAAACGTCTAGCATTTTGAAGTCCATTATTACAATTGTGACATTGCCGTTAATATATGCCTTTTACATTTGCCTCATCCCAATCTCAACCCCACATCATGACTACTATTTGCAGGCCTATAAATGATTCGCATAATGTTTTTGGTTATGAACCCTGCAGCTCCCTAACTTCACCCATAAAGATTAGACCATCTCTGACCCTATGTCACCACTTTCTGAAGATGTAAGTCCATCTCTTACCAACAGAACCACACCACCGCCTATGCCTTGCAACCTGCCCTTTCGATACAGATTATATCCTTTGATGGCAAAGGATCAAAGGATATAATGGACACTATGACCTTCTTTCAGCTACGACTCTGTGATACCTACAATATCATACCAACCAATCTGCTACGCACATTGAAACACAGTACTTTCAGTCCTGCATTCTTCACCCTTTTGAATCTTTCCTGCGTGGCACCATTTGACTATTGCTCTGTCTGCATTTGTACCCAATCATTGGCTTGTCCTTCCTTACATTCATGTTATACCCATCATCCAGTTGTAAACGCGCTGATTCATCCTCAGCTCTACCAGACTAGTTTCAGCCCCCTTGCCATATTTGTTTAATCCACTCCCAACAGCTCCAGTAAACCTGCCCGCAAGAATATTTCCCTCCCTTACACCCCCCCCCCGATTTATATGCAGCCCTCCCCTTTTGTACAACTCACACCTGCCCCAGTAGTGGTCCCAATTATCCAGAAATGATGTAAACTCCTGCCCACTGCTGCAATTCTTCAGCCACGAGTTTGTCAGTCACCTCGTCTTTTCCTAACCTCATTGTCAAGTGGCACAGGCAGAAATACCGAGATTACTACCCTTGAGTTCCTGCTTCTCAGCTTCCTTCCGAACTCCCTGTGTTATGCTTTCAGGACCTCCTCCGTGTTTCTACCATTCTCTTTGTTATCAATATGTACCACGAATTCTGCCTGCTCACCCTGTCTTTTGGGCGCGTGGAGAAACATCGCGGACCTTAGCACCTGAGAGGAAAACTACCAGCTGTGTTTCTCTTTTGCGCTCACTGAATCACCTGTCTGTTCCCTAAATATGGAGCCCGTATTACTACTGTCATCCTCTTCAGTTCCCTACCCTTCCTAGCCGCAAGGCCAGCCTCGGTACCACAGATACATCTGCGTTGCACTCCCTCGGCAGTTTGAACCCCACCCTCCTCAAAACAGAACTCAATATGCAGTACTTACTGCTGGAGGAGGCAGCCGCAGGGGCTTCTCAATTATTTGAAGTTCTCTCTTCCCTCTCCTGACAGTCACCTATTTATTTGCCTGCTATCGCCTTAGACTGACTATCTCCCTGTAGCTGTTATCTACCACCTCTTCACTTTCCCTTTCAACCCGAAAGTAATCAAGCTCTACCTTCAGTTCCTCAGCGCGGTCTCTAAGGATCTGCGAATGAGGCCATCGGAGAGGCTAGTGGTCTCCTGGAGAACCAGCACAGAAAACTGGGTCTGCGGACATACCCCTATTTTCTCAAGAGGTTCATAAGGAAAAAGAATTAAGAAATAAGCAATGGACATACCCACTCACCTTGCTTGTGCCTCTTCTCGCCGAAGTCCTGTAGAGTCAAAGTCTTACCAGTCTGATTCAGAGCACACCGACGACGACTGCTCCCACAGTGAGCTCCTAGACTCAACTAGACTGCACCCCTCTTTAATGGAGAGTTGGTTTTTAAAGCTCTTCGCCGGACCTGCGCGGGAACACTTCAATCAGTCTGCTCAGCACTCGAACCAAAGACCGTTGGTTAGGTTTGACATAACAGAGGGAAATGATGACATCAGGGCATTTTCAGTTGTTATATCTTTTCCGTAGAATTTAATAATTCTGCAAATATGCAAATATCCGAAATGTTATGTAACAATTACAGTGATTTGAATACACAATAACAATAGCAATTTGCCGATGTCTGAGTGATGATGACTGAATCTGTCATGCACCGTAAAGTATATTGCGATGAATAACCTTCAATTATGTGCAGATGATCAGTATGGATTGCTAAATTGCATATTTAATTTAAAGTAAATTCTACACACATGCTTCTATTTTCACTGTAGTTTCATGAATTCTTATCGTTGTAATGTATATTGTCCTGTCTTCAACCTGGATTCGCATAATATGTAATGTGTGATTTAATTCCTGAGATTCAGCAGTGATGAATTGCAGAATATAACGTAGTGATATGGTCTGTCATTACTGCTGTCGTTTATCCTGACTCAACAGCTCACGACAAGAACAGTATGGACAAGTACGAGATTAAGAAGGCAACCTTTATCAGATACACAAAATACTCTGCAGATGCTAGGGTCAAAGCAACACGCACAACACGCTGGAGAAAATCAGCAGATCGGAAGCAGGGTACTGGAGGTCCGGAATTCTTCAATGTCCGGTAATTCCCTCCCCTACCCTTTACCCATCCCAATTTCACTCCGCCTCCTCCTCCAGCTGCTTATCACCTCCTTCATGGTTCCGCCTTGTTCTACTACACATAGTGCTTTCCTCTTACATTCCTTCTTCACCTTTCTGCGTATCCCCTCCCTTCTTCCCCTCCCCCACTCCTTGATCTTTCCCCTTACTGGTTTTTCGCATGACAGCTACCAGCCTTCTCCTTCTCACCCTCCCCCTACCTTCTTTATAGGGCCCCTCACCCCTCCCTTTTCAGTTCTGAGGAATGGTCTCGGCCTGAAGCGTTGACGGCTCGTTTCCACGGATGCTGCCCAGCCTGCTAAGGTCTTCCAGTGTGTTGTCCGTGTAGCCTGTGTCAGATTCCGCTCCAAAGCTTAAATTACTGTGACTTTGCAAACTGTTACGCAATCAGCAACAATAGATATGAAATTGGGTCGTTTTTTTAAACAAACAACGATATTTATTAACCTCTACTCAAAACATCGAAAAGAAAACAAACGACTAAATTAAACAGGTTAACAGTGTTAAGCGTCTAGAGTTCTACAGTCGAACTCAGAGAGAGGATTCTTAACAGAGCTTATTCAGGCACAGTCTTTAAGTGGTAGTTTAAAAAGCACAAGTGGCTGATGCAATAATCGAGAGGAAAGACTTTCCGAACTAGCTTTCGATTCAGATTTGAAGAAAGATGAAACTGCTGACAGATCCCAGCCGCTTAATGCCTTTTCCGAAATTCCCGAAGATTAAGATTTCTGTAAGTCGCTGACCTTTCTCCAGTGGTGGTCAACACACACCCGGGACCTTGCATGGGTTAACCAAAAGTGCGTACCACACTTTACGTCATACACTTTGATACACACAGTGTATACACACAGATCTTTGGATTAGCACGAAGCTGGTATCTCTTCACTCTCGCTCTCCTTCTACTGTTACGTAACCACCGACTGTGAAAAAAACAACTCCGCAACAAATTATTTTCTCCCTTTTATACCAGCTGGAACATGCCATCACGTGACATTACATGAGCCCCCACTATCATGAGACAATTACATCACCCCAACATTGCAAGACAATTACATCATGCTCATGAGAAACTCACGGGACAGGTAACAAAACATTAACATCCTTCAACTCTGTCAGTTCGGAGCGATGCAAATATCCCTCTGTGGCTACTGTCACGTGAGGAACTGCAGCAAGCTATCATCAACTCCTGTAAATCAATAACTAAGAGTTAAAGTGGAACAGAACCCGGATCACAGACTAATTACTGAGCACACATTTCAACTTGCTTTGGAGCCGTAACTATTTTCTTTTCTCAATCTTCGAGCATATATATAATAAAATACTCCCAATGCCGCAAAGTAAAAATAGCACCTTCATTCACTGATTGTTAATTCCACCAACAGTAAATTCGACATCATTACTCCGCTGAGCTAATTTTCTTTTCAATTTTTTTTGCAGGGATTATCCTTTCAATTAACTTAATTCCGTATATATAATTTCATTATTTCTCATTTCAGAGGGACTTCCTCTCCCGCATCTCTCACTGGAACCCAAGCATTCTATTTATATAGTTGGTGAATCACTCACAATCGGATGTGCTGTTGAAGATGCGGCTATCACTGGTCAGCTTGAGCTTCTACAGAACTCTATCCCCGTAAGAGTGAAAGAAAACCAGGAGAGCTTCAAATATTTAATTCCAAGCATTAGCGACAGAAATGGCGGAATCTATTCATGCCTCTTTAAGAAACAGGTTTCAGGAAGATGGCTTCACTCCGTTCCAACTGAGTCAACCAAAATAATTGTAACCGGTCAGTAGATTTAACCGAATGCCATCAGTATATGATCGTTTTCAATAGGCCGTTTAACACAATCATGAGAAGTAAATTAAGACAGTTTGTTTTGAGTTTTAATCTTGCAGTATTTTGGTTTTTTTTTTCTGGAAGAGCATATTCGATGTACCGAATAACCTAATGTGCTTCTTATGTCTTATGGTCTTATTGGAGAGGTGGTGAGAGCTTGGGATTCAGGGAGATGATTAACCGGCCATGATAGAATGGTGGAGCAAATTAAATGGGCGAAACGCCCTATTGTGTCCCAATATCTTATGGTCTTATAGTCTTTAGAATTAAAAGCAAAACCGACTTATTGACGCATGCAGAAGTATAGCCGGAGGACCGGAGGAACCCCAGAAGGTCATGATGAGAACGTACAAATGTCTTACAGGCAGTGGTGGGAATGGAACGTAAATCGCTGCCGAGGTAAATCGTAAAACCTTAGTTAGTAATTGCCCTGCCATATTCCCATACGTCTTTGGAATATTGAATAATATCTGAGTTGTGTATTGTTGTGCTAACCACTGTGCTACCAAGCCAAACCGAATGAGACATATATTTAATTGAACTTGGAAAACCCTGAGCAATTGTTCCTCACTTTCTGTGATACCAGTTTAAAAGCGAAGTGTATATACTACGAGAAAAATATGCAATAGCACAAAAAGAAGACACGGTACCGATTTTTTAAATGTTTCATTTATTAAAATCCGATGCTAGTTTTTGTTGATTACAAGTATCGATTATTGTTTCAGCTGCGTCACCTCTACCGGAAATCGTGATATCTCCCAATTACACAGTTTATGTGATTGGCGAGTCCGTCATGATCAGCTGCATAGCTCCACGCGGAAATTCAGTTGGCCGCTTGCGAATATTGAAAGGCGAGAAATCAATGGCAGATCAGCAGATCGAGCAAGACGGACAAACGCTGAACTATTCCTGTAGGATTGTGACACTGGAAGATGAGATGAACTTCACTTGTTTGTATGAGACAGAAATATTAGAGCGTCTGATATCATACAGAGATTCATTGCGGATAAGAGCAACAAGTAAGTCGAATATTTCCACAATCCCAGATATATTGCAGAAATGTACATCTGTTGTTCGAGAAACTTCGGACGACAAATTATTGCATGTGAAAGGTTTTCAATGCACAGCCACTACTCACGCTGTTTCCTTTCCTGGGAAAGACAATGAAGCCTCTGATTAGATCTAGGGTTGAAACTTCTGTCGTCACGACTTGATACAAAGGGTTGGTACACCGATCTTTCCCACTTCACTTCTGGGAACAACGTTGTTATTTTTCACATGCATTGGTAAATGTCTTATATTGAGGCTAACGTTAATTTCTCTACCTTTCGAGGACACTGCCTGACGTGAAGGGAGAGGTGTTATGACATTGGCCAACTCATTATTTGTAAAATGAATTTATTTTCTCCTCTAACGACTTCTTGCTGGATGTTTCTGGATTAGGTTCCAGAACTTCTTATGGAAAACTCAGTGTCCTGTGGACAACACACACAAGATGCTGGAGGAACTCAGCAGGCCAGCAGCATCTAGAGAAAAAAACGTACAGTCGACGTTTCGACTCGAGACTCTCCATCATTTTGTATATGTCGCCTGAATTTCCATCATACGCAGATGTTCTCTTGTTTGCAAATGTCCTGTGGGATAACATTGTTGAATCCTTGTGCAGTTCCACCTGATGTGACTCTAAAAATAATTGTCAATATTCACAGCTTATGACATAATGTCGTCAAAAATTTTGGACAAATTATTCCACCCTATGTTTATCAAACATCATGCATTGGACTTGGAGTTTGCGGTTAAAGCAAACATTTATTGTTATATTCACGTTACACTTCTAAAATGAGTGATTCGGTGTACTCTTGAGCGGCTGTTATCCCTCTGATCAACTGCAGCGACATTTTAACTCCGGGTCCGGAAGATCAGATGTTAGATGCAACGAATACAAATATAATGAATGATATTGCAATATACGTTTGTAAGGGAGGTGATATTGTAGGGACTATTCACTTCTCGCCATTGTTCTTCCAGCTGAGATTGGAGCAATAGTTCTGCGACCTGATCATTTTTGATCGACCAGTTTATTCGCTTGTACAAAAGTGCACACAGCAAACACCATTGCCGCAGATGTTATGAAGGCGTAAGGTGGATGCTGTCCAGCATTCACTTGGGCTGTTTCGACTTGCATGATGGCGATCTGGTAACTGGTGATGGTGCTGCGATCTTTCAAATGGTTGGAAAGTTACATTATCGTCGTTTGTATCTTTGACGTAGCGAACAGATAGTCAGCAGTGCGTCTCAGGCTACTCAACACCTCGCCTACTTTAGAGACCACAGTCAGGTCTTGGCTCCTGTGTATTACAATTGCCAAAATATCTATCGCATGCAACTCTGCAATGATGAATCGATTACATCAAAATAACGATTGTGAGCTCATCTCTTGTACTTATGAATCACTGTTTGTAAAATCTGTCGGGCTGTTGTTACTGGCCACTTATCAGCTCATGACTGATTTTGTCAACGTACTTTAGCAATGCATCTTTCAAGAAAATATGCAAATGAAGACTGTTCCTTTTAATTGTACGCACTTTGGTCTTATTTTGTCTACACACATTTTATGGTTGGTGTTTTTTAAAATTTCAGATCGCCCACCAGTTCCCAAAGTCTCACTCAATCCTAATTATCCTATATATCTGGAAGGAGAAGAAGTCAACATTACCTGCCATGCTCCGAGCCTTCACGACTACGACGATCTCCAATGGCTCCTATGTTGGAAATTTGAAGAAACAACTAGAAACATGACACAGCAATATTTTAGTAATTCATTCACCGTGGTAAATAACAGAACTGAAGGATATTATTCGTGTTTATACGATCAACAATTATCGGGGCGTTGGATAAGATCTTTCCCTAGTGCTGCCGCGAAAATCCAGAGTAAGTCATTCTTTTGGAAAGGGCTTTTGAATACTCCGTGCTGCTTAACGCATACAATATAACACGAATGACAGAAAACAATAAATTGGTAAATTTGTTAAATTGGTGAACTGGTTTCCTTTCGTCACATACACCAACGTACAGTCAAAAAATGTTTTGAATATTTTCCATAGAGTTCATTTCAATATAGCAGATCATCGAGGTAGTACTAGCGAAAATAATAACAAAATACAAGATAAATTCTACGGTTCCTCAGCCAATGCAGTGAAAATAAACATAAAGTTGTTAGTCTAGAATGTTGTATTCTGTGAGGAGAAAAGTCTATTTTATGCACTACAGAGGAGCTCGATAGTCTTGTAACTGCAGGATCTAGACAGCCTTTCAGCTTTGTTTGATTGTGACTTGGGATATTGCATTTTCTGTTCGATAGGAGGGGTCAAAAGGGAATGCGGTCTTTGATAATGGTTGTTGCTTTACCAAGGCAGCAAGAACTTCAGGCAGAATCCATGGGTCGAAGGCTGGTTTGCATAAGGTGCTCAGCTGTGTATACAACACTCTGCAGGTGGTTAGAATATAACGACATTATTAATTTCATACATGCTGCGCTCGTCCTAACCTAGGAGTTAAAACTAACGCCAAGGTGTAACTCAAGGTAGGTAGAATCTAGGTACGAGAACTTCCTAGAGTCACAGTGAGAAAGCACAGGAATAGTTTCTGTGGCACTACTTGTCCATTGTGACCAAGGGGCCTAATCGAGCTAGTCCCAGTTTTTTTTAACCATCGTTTGCCCCATTTCACTCCAGATATAAACGATTTGGGTCGAGACTGTTCTTTAGGACTGAGAAGCAATGGGCAAAGTGTGAGAACTAAATGGTGGGAGTGGAGAAAGAGGCTAGCTAGTAGGTGATAGGTAAAGCCTGGTGTGTGGGAAAGGTCAAGGTCTGAAGAAGAAGGTATCTGATTGGGAACAGTAGTGGACAATAGGGGAAAGGGTAGGAGGAGGAAAAGGGATGGAGGGGAAAACAACAGGCAGGTGAGAAGAAGAGAACGATAAGAATGGGAAATAGAAGAGAGGCGCAGAGGAATTTTGATTACAAGAAGGAGAAATCGATTTTATGACATTAGGTTGGAGGATGCCCATACGGGATTTAAGGTGTTAGTCCACTGTCCTGCCTGCAGCCTCACCTTGGCACAAGAGGCCATGGGTTGACACATCGAAACGGGAATTCAAATCTGAATTAAATATGATTGGCCACCTTGAATTCGCGCTTATGGCGGATGATACAGTAGTGCTCAACGAAGCGGCCCCTTACTTTACCACGTCTGTCATCAATGTGAGCAGACCGCATCGGGAGCAGTGGACATGATATCCGACCCAGCAAATAAGTAGGTGAAGTGGTGGCTCAAGTGGAAGGACTTGTCAAGACCCCGAATGGAGGTCAGGGTGGAAATTTATGGCTGCTTGCAAGGAGATTAGTGGAGAGGGATGAAAGATCAAGCGAAATCGCAGAGGGAGTGATCCTTGCGGAAAGTGCAGGGGGGTGAGGTAAAGATATGTTTAGTTGTAGGATCCCTTTGAAAGTAGTGGTGGTTGCGGAGCATAATGCATTGTGTGTTGACTCACCTTATGTACATTACAATTTGAAATTATACGCTCCTTCATCAGTAAATCTCAAGAAATGAGTGCAACAGGCAGAACTATTTTCAAAAGATAGAAACCTGAAATATGAACTAGGTAAGTGCAGAGCAGTAAATATAGAGAATCGTGCAATAGAGCTCGTAGAATATAATACAGAGTAGCAGGATACAATACAAGCGATGGGTGAATATGAAGCATCTAAGTATTTTGGATAACAACAAAGAAAGAAAATAAAGGATAGTGTGGTAAAGGAAAACATTCGACAAAAGTTATGTCAGGGCTTAAAATGTGCCAAACAGAGCTCAAACGTAAAATATATAACAAGAGCAATAAATACTATCGCTATACCCATACTAATGGATGCTTTTGGTGTTACATCTTGGCCTGACATAAATCTGGAAAATCAACAGAGAAACAAGAACTCAATTGTAGACAGTACTAGGCATAGCCGGACCCACTTAGCTGAACACTACTTGGGACAGAAAGAGAAAGAGGAATAACTTATTTTTGTCAGTGAAAATAGGGTTCAGTACTCCACGCCAGATTATGCAATTCTGAGAAGCACTGCTCAACATTAAATTTATATGAAAGAACAAACAATAAAAAAAACACGAGATTATCACAAAGATGACACAAAATGGCAGAGTATTTACTATGATGAAAAGCTAAACATCGACAAGGAACGTCAAACCCCTGGCTCCGAGTTGGAGACGTCTTCCCAGAAACAATGGAGTTCCTTGTGGAAGTACAGCACTGGGTGCTTAACACACAAAATATCAGTAATACATAATAAGATACCAGCAAATTCACGATGATAAAGGCAGAGAAAGTGAAGAGAAACCTCGAACAATCAAAAACGTTAAAGGATTCAGCAGCAGTTTAACGCAATATAATTTCGTACATGCACAATCAAGTGGCAAACACCATTCAACAAAATCCTGCTTTAATATACAAACTCATACAAGACACAATACTTTTGCTAAATACAATCCAGTTTTATACCCGAGTTCTAAAAACAATATTACGAAAGTTCCATTATTACACATTGGATCATCCTTAAGAACTTTCTAGATAATCATGGAAGCAGAATTAACTAAATCGATATCTCCATTCCAAACACACGTAACATATAGTAATTAATAAGCTAAAAACACCAGAAACATTATGGAGTAAAAGAGGAAGTTGAAAGATGATGGACTACGAACAGGATATACATTGTCCCAATTTTAATATAGATAACAGGATTCATCCCTGTCACTACATAACAATGTTAAACATTTAGGCTTACACACTGATATCTTACCGATTGAGAAATGAATGAGTTTGCCTATGCCTTTACCTCAGGTTGTATAGCTTGAGCTGAAAAAAATACAGCAATATTAATTTATTGCATTGGTGTCTTTTTTGTTGTTGCAATTTACACGAACTGAGGTGAATTGCCAACTCTCGACTTCTACTTTCTATTCATTGTTTTGGCACCTACGTAATGAATTGTTTTCCCTTCACATAGAGGACACATTGTCACGGTCAGGTCCACGGACTTCGCATTCCAGTTCACGGTTCGGTCCGTGGACTCCGCATTCCGGTTATTTCTTTTTCACCGTGTTCCGTTGGGCGCCTTCATTGTCTAACTTTGTCTTGCCTTGTCTTGTCTTGTCTTGTCCATACTGCATAAACCACCGACTCTGGGCTGTAATCATGCAGTCCTTCATATATAAAGTTGTAATTTAAATTGTAATGTTTAAGTGCAGCGACTTGAATGTTTTACTATCAGCGGCAGATTTAATGTGTGGCGGCAGTGAGTTCCAAACTGGAATGGTCCTAGGGTACAGTGGTCTGGAAGGTCTTGTTGCTCAGGGATTGGTTTTGTCGGGCTACTGGTCTGTTATTCTGGTAACACAAAAGGTGACTAATGTTGAATGGCGTTAATGAATGAGTTTCCTTGTAAATTGTAGTAAGCCAGGCTATTGAGTGACATCTTTGGAGGGTATGCCATTTGAGGTCGAGAAGCATATCTGTAACACTACTGGTCTTTCTATATTCACTGGTTACAAACCTGGCAGCTTTTCTTTGGAATTTCTCAAGGTTATTGATGGGAATGGTTTGGTAGGGACTCCAAATGGCACTTGGATAGATGAGATTTATATTATCAATTTATTTTGTGGTTTTTGAGCAATTCCAAAAGTTACGCCATGGAAGGCCAAGGATTTTGTTGAAACGTGAAATGGGTTTGCCCAGCTAAGGTTATCTGACAGTTCAATGCCCAAGAAGGTAATGTTTTACTTCCTGGAGTGCAGTATTTCCCATGAAGTACTGATGATGGTAAATTTTTTTCTTGTGGATCATTCTCATAATGTTGCACTTTGAGATGTTAAATTTCATCTGCCAGGAGGACTCCCACTTGCACAGCGAGTTAATATCTTGTTGAACGGTATTGCAGTCATTTGGAGAATTTATGGGTCTGTACAGAATCAGGTCATCTGCAGACAGTCTGACCTCAGATGTAACACACGTTGGAAGGTCATTTATGTAGGTTAAAAAAAAAGTAGTGGGCCCAGGTCAGTGCCCTGCAGTAGTCCCGAAAACACTAGACAGCTGGATGAAGATTGCGCATCGATTAATACCTTCTGGTGCCGTTCAGCTAGAAAGCATTTGATCCAATCCTTGGTAGAGCCTCGGAGGCACCTGATGCTCATTTCGAGCCTGCAACATAATCATCTCCGGGGTTTAGCTATTCCATTGCTGGACCGTCATCAGAAACTCACACAAAAAAGATTGTCACCAGAAACCCTTCACGGGAAGCCTGTTACCGGAAGCATGTCACCGGAAGCCAGGTCGGCGGATTCAGGCTCCGGCCTGCCGAGAGGTCTTGACTATCATCGGAGCCGCTGAGAATCGTGTACTCTAAGGTGCTTCGGTGCCTATGACTGCTAAGCGAATTCAGTCGTTTTCGTGTCCAGCTGAGCTGCCGGCTGTTTGCCGCTGCTCTAAGTTGGGTATTCTGTCTCTTCGTTGTCTGTGTTCCAGTCCAGTCACGCCCAGGTTCCAAGGCACGTCAAGTCCGAGTTCCAAGTCGTCAAGTCTGAGTTCCAAGTCAAGTCCGAGTTTTAAGTGAAGCCAAGTCAAGTCCGAGTTCCAAGTCAACTCGAGATTCAAGTCACGAGTCTGAGTCCAGATCGAAATCCCGAGTCCCAGTCGAGATCAAGTCCCGAGTCTGAGTCGAGATCCAAGTCCCGAGTCTGAGTCAAGAACCAAATCCCAAGTCCAAGTCAAGTCCAGGTTTTACCGGTTTGTTGTCCAGCGTTTACGTCCAGGTTGACATTTTGTCCTCATTCCTGGCCTTCCTAGTAATTCTCAACATACACAGTTCAGTTGATACTCTCTCAGTGTCTGTGTCTTGCACTTAGGTACGCTCTCAACGCCCCGCTTGCAACACACATATTCAGAACAACGTGACGGCTGCATTTTGCAGCCAATTACCAACGCCTCTCCATTCTATGATCTGTGTAAGGTAGTAACTTTTACGATGCGATGCATATATAACAGTGACTTGAACTGCGGATGCTCAATTCAACCGTCCATGCTCTTTTCTAATTTTCGAGTGCTAAGTGTTAACTTTTCCTCGTTCTCGTTCTCATCTCGTGGGTTTCTCCCAGTTACTTCTGTTCCCACATACACTCCGAAGATATGCTACTCGGTACTTTAATTGGTACTTAATGTAAATTGGGAAGTAGTTGTGTATGTTAGTGAAATTATTACAATTAGTTGAAAGGGAAGTATCAGTTATGAGAATGATCTTAGGGCCGAGAGAATGCTCCTCTCGCACTTGGCTAAAGTTACAGACATGCTGGAGGTTGTGCTTAATAATTTCATTTCTGGTAACGATTGGTGAGCGCTGATGCAGAGATAGCCTCTGAGATGTGATCGAGTGCACTTAGATATTGGCACAAATATTTGTACTAATTATATTAATTTGTTTCAGGGATAAAGCTAACGGCTGGTCTGTACTTCGAGCGTCAATCCGGTGTGTATATGAAAGGAGAAACAACTGCTATTACGTGTTTCGTCACGAGCCAAAACAGCGCCAACAATTTCTTGTTCTACAAAGGAAATGCATTTTTGCGATCAGTAGATGTTGGCTCGTTTGATCATATGGCCTCGATCGTCATTAGCAATATTTCTGACGCAGACAGAGGCTCTTACACCTGCATGTATGAAGTTATCATTTCTGGACGGCTGTTGCAATCAGACGAAAGTAACGCAGGCTTATTGGCAGTAGAAGGTAATATTCTCGCGTATGTTTTTCTGTTACCGGACAGGAGAAATGATGATAGAATAATTTATAACTGGTAAATACCATGGAGATATTGATTGCACAGGACATTCCATAGACAAGTTCACCGTTATAGCAAAGAAGGAAAATCAAAAAAGAAATGCATAATACAGTACTACAGATGCAAAGAAAGTAAAATACGGACTGACAAATAACGTGCAAGGCCACGTATTGCTAACTTGGGCGAGCATGCGTTCATCTTTAGGATATGAGATCTCCGAACAACAGTTTTATACCACTACGATAGAAGCGTCCTTTAGTCTGCGATACGTTTTCTCTCGCTTTTCTATCATCTGTCGGATGGAATATGTGAAAATACAGAATAAACAGTTCTCAGTGGCCCATGATTATGTTGGTTGTTTTCCATAGGTAGTGGGAATTTTAGAAAGAGTCCATTTAATGGAGTCTGTTTTCCCCGATAGCCTGGTATAAGTTCAGAAGTCGCTGCATTTTTCTGCGGTCTTGTGCAGCTGAATTCCCATACTATATTGTGAGTAACGTGGAATGTTTTCTATGATGTAAAACACCAATAAAGAATTGGGCGGATGGGTAATTAAGGTTACGTGCGAATTTATCTTATTTTTTTGAGGCAATAGAGAATTTTGTGCACTTTCCCGGCCATAACGTCTACTGACAGGACCAGGACAAATTACGAGTGATATAGACACATAGGATCATGTGGATCTCAACTATCATCACCTTAACACCATTGGGAAAGGCAGTGATCTCTGCTCCGCTATCAGCACCGATGATGTTAGGTGAGAATCACTAGTAGCCTTCACTGGTACAGGCACGCATTGATAAATATGTTCTTGTTCTAATAAAAAGAAAACTAGTAAAATAATAGTTGGTATATCACTGACAGAAGATTAGATAGAGACTATTTTATCAGTAGAAAAAAGTAGCCAAATTAGAAATCAGAGACGTTTCTCAACCCAATGCCGATCAAACAAGTTGATAAGTAAACGAGGCCTGTAGGTTACTTTATACACAATTGTTTGCAACAATGCAAATGACTTTGAGTACTGTGGAGAACATTTTAAATGTTTGCGTCACAGTCTTGTATGAAGGGGCCACTGCAGAGGATTAGAAATAGCTGCAAATGGTTGCAAACTTAGCCAAATCTTTCATGGCAACTATCCCTCCTAACATTGAGAACACCTTCAAAAGGCAATGTTTCAAAAAGGTTACATCATTATTAGCGACACACCCAAACCCAGTCTCTCTTCTAACTCATTGCAACAAGGTGGAGTGACAGGAGCATGAAAACAAATATTCAACGATTTTGCAACGGTCTCATGACATCCGTCACCAGATATCTTCGCGGGCAATGAACGCACAATTAATTATTTCCTCTAATATTTTTCTATTTTTCATCTCTTTTAAAGTGAATTTCATAATATTTTTCCTGTGGTAATTTGTAGTAAATTTTATGCATTACACTGTGTTGCCTCTGCTAAAAAACTAATTCCAAGTCCGTGCTTAGAAACACGATTTTGATTCTGAACTAATTTTGCTTATTGATCATTCCGACCAAATTGTGAAGAAAAATCGTGGTCGTCTGTGGCACTTAAATTCTTTTCATCAAATATCTGAGGCACATTTATTTTTGCAGATTATCGGGTACGATGTAATCTCTACCCTGATTTTAGAATCGTCTGACTTCAGTTACACCCTGATCAATTTTTTTCTATTGAAATTATTGAAAACTTACAAAAATGTCGCGAGAAGTATTAGAAATTATTTCGACGTTTGAGAACTATTCATTCCATTCACTTTTCTCCACTGCAGAACTGTCGGCACCAACTTTATCAGTGCATTCAACAGATTTTGAAATTGGCGGAGTCATCAAGTTTATCTGCACATGCCCCGGTGTCTACCCGGAAATCACATTTACCTTGCAGAAAGCCGGCGAAGATAATTCCAAGTCACAGGTTATTTTAGGCAGAAACCGCTCTGTCACCTTCGAAATTAGCAACGCAACTCTTTCTGATGAAGGAGCGTATTTCTGCCGATGTCAAGTCGCTTTAAATGGCACTGTGTTGTTTTCAACCTCTAGCTCTCCTCTCTTGGTAACTGCAAATGGTAAGTGTGGTCAACGCAGTGACAGGATTCCAATGGGAATTCATGGCAAAGAAGTTACAGGTTTTATCCAAGTGACAGCGATCAGAATCGTCCTAATGTTTCTATAATCGTTTATCCTTATTTTCCTTTGTATCAGCTGCCCTCACTTTATATACAGTGTACTGGGATCGTTTATGTATAGCTAGAAATGCAACCATTTGAAGAGATGGAGGACAGTTACTGTTACGTTTATATCTATCAACAACCTATACTGGCATTCAGGTAACCTCATGGCCGCGATTTCACCTGTTTCGCCCCAGATCAGGATCAGGTGAAGTCATGGGTACGGGTGGTGGATGTTCGTTTGAGCAGCTAGGGCATATCACAATGCTGGTTACGCAACCACGTACGCCAGGCAGACAGTCTCTGAAGAGTATTGATAATGGTGGGTTCCCTCGTTTTATAAAGACACTGCCCACAAAAAACAGGCAATGGTAAACTACTTGTAGACAAAATTTGCCAAGAAAAGCTATGGCCACGGAGACCATCATTACCCTCGATGATGATGATGATCTTAGCAGTAATAAAGTTATCGGGGAACGTCTGATCAAGTAGATGCCTGTATTGGTAAGCTGTGAATCGTGAAGTGGGGCATTTCGGTTTTTAAAATATAAGTATATGGATATATTTTATAAGTAATTCAATTCACACAGTCATGAATCTGTGCTGTCAGATCTGACTTAATTTCTTAGATTTAAAATTTCTAAACATAATGGTTATTTTAATATATTTTGCATATCGCAGTAATCTCGAAAGATATACATACTGGATATTTGAACGTCCAGATTACAGAACCTAGATCAGGACTTTTATTAGCATCTTGTGTTTGATCTAGGAGCGTGTGCTCTACGTAAAATTCTTATTCGTAAAAAAAATACAGGTTCTGTTTTAAATAGAATCGCATCCAAAGTGGACTTATTGGAATTGCCCTAACTCAGCTGCTCGTCTCTTCACAGTCAAATCCTGGATCAAGGTATTACACCAACATATATATGTGATCGCACTGGGTGTGCTGGTAACGATTGCAGTTGCAACAGCAATAGTAATAATTAGCAAGAACAAGAGAAAAGGTAAGATGATGTGCAGAACTTCTGAATATCAAGGATAACCCATGTGATACTGAATTGGAAGATATGCTTAAAAAAGAAATATATAACGTGCAGATATACTGTGCAGTTGGAGTATATGCGTCATTTTGGCAATAACCATCAACGTTATATAGAAAATGTACATGGAGCTACATTCGGTAGCCACTTTATTAGGTACATCCTGTATCTCCTTTGTTATCCCCTATATTTTACATATCTCCTGTTTTCATAATGTGGTCACTGAGTTTATGCTCGTTATTCGGCTGCTGTACTCAACAAGATTCTTAGTGTTGTGCGTTCAGGCACGCTGTTGTACACATTAATGATATTACATATGGTTGTACGTGGCATTAGGACCTTCCTGTCAGTTTGAAATAGCGTGCCATTCTCCTTCAACCTAACTCATTAACCAGGCGTTTTCACCCACAGAACTGCCGTTCACTGCATAATTCTCTTCACAGCTTTCTCTGCCGTTCTCTGTAAATTCTAGAGACTCTTGTGCGTAATAAAAAGAAAAGAAGGGACATCAATAGGTTCTGAGATACTCAAACTGAGTACTGAGATATTCCACGGTCAAAATGATTTACATCATATTTTTTCTACAATCTGATGTTAGGTCAGAATAACAATTGAATGTCTTGAACAGGTTTGAATATTTTCCTGCGTTGCGTTGCTACCACCTGATTGATTACATATCTGCATTATCGATAGGTGTATCGAATAAAGTGGTCATTGAGTATATAACTTGTTAAAGCATCATCTTGTTTTCTTTTCAACGTTAAAATAGAGACTGAGATACGTGAGTGGCAAGACTGGCAAGTTCTGGATATGACTGTTGAAATGGTCATGTAGAAGCAGGGGTTCGTGAAATCCTTTTGAGGGTTGCAGTCCTGAAGAGTGAAGTAGTTAGTTTAGAGCTTCGAAATAACATATCTGGACATATGTTTCACTGATTGATAGACCTCTCAATATACATCGAAAGTTATAGGAACTGATTTTTTTAAAACAATTATTTAGCGATACCGTGAAGATTAGGCCTTCACAACTCTTCGAGCAAGGCCGCCACAACAGCAACCAAAAACAATACGATTAAACCTAATACAGGGACATTTTACAATGGCTATATAACCTACCCAGTGCGACTTTAGTCCATGGGAGGAAAGCCCTACGCATTCCACGGGGATGACGTACACAGAGTACTTTACAGAACGGCGGGGGAATAAATTACAAACTCATGTGGGGTGGAGTTCTATTAGTGCATGCTAGACAGGTTCTTCAAATAGTATATGGAGAACACAG